>NW_021620801.1:656851-671851 GCF_004785775.1 Grammomys surdaster | reverse complement strand
AGCAAGCATTAATCAGTGTGGGAGAATGATGAAGTGGGGGATGCCAAGCGGTCCAGAGTGTTAGCTTCTCAGACTCTGCTACTGTGAGCCTCAAGGCATAGAAGTGGCCCTAGAGGTTGACCTTCCAGTGGCCCTCAGTCTCAAACTTCCTCTCTCCTGAGGTCTGCCTCTGAAGGTAGGGACCCATATCTATGCACTCAGTGGCCTAAGCTGAGCCTCCTTGCTAACTGCAAGCTTTGGTGCCAGTTTTCAGATCTCTGCTCTCCATCGTTGTCTCCTGTGGCTGTCTTTCACCCTGAAGATGTGATTGAATCCAAGCACCCTGCCTTACAAATGCTCTCAATTTTCAGAACCTCTGGATTTGGGTTGTTGTTTTCTAGAGGACTGAACTTGGGGCTTCCCACATGCTAAGCAAGCATGTTACCACTGAGTTGCATCCTCACCTGTCCTCGTGCCTTTTTTCCAGTGGTCCTCAACCTTCCTAAAGCTGTGACCCTTTAATATGGTCTCTCATGTTGTGTTGACCCCCAACCATAAAATTATTTCATTGCTACTTCATAACTGTAATTTTGCTGCTATTATGAATTGTAATGTAAATCTCTGGATGTCTAATATGGGGCCCCCAGAAGGGGTCAATACTCACAGGTCAAAAACTACTGCTTTTCATATTGAAGCAGAATCCTACAAAAGTTTCCCAGGCTAACCTTGAACTTACTCTGTTAGGCTAGCATGCCTGCCATTGGTAATCCCTCTGCCTCATTCTTCTGATTATTATTAGGTTTTTACCACTCCACCTGGTGGGTCAGATGGTTTCCAATCCTAGTTTCTCTCTCAAGGTGGTACCCAGCCATAGTTATCCAAGTCATAGGGAGTGACAGCACAGGCTTCCTTTCACTGATAACCCACTCTACAGGGCATCATTATCTCACAAAACCTGCAATGGCATTTGAGACTTTCATGAGGTTTACCCTGTGGGTATATTCTGTTTTATTCTGCCTGGCTTAAAGCTTCTGTTTCCCTTTCTGTCATCCAGCAGGAACCCTATAGTGCCCTCCTTAGGTATTCCTAACTGCCTCCTTAAAACAAACAAACAAACAAACATCCCTTCTTTCAAAACCAGAAGACCCTATTGTTTTGCAGCTTGTACAGGTAGTCTTTGAAGATACACAGTTATGGACAAAATCATTGGACAGTCCCAAAGATTAGGGCAATGCAAAACTCATCATGGGGTCTCAGATGGTGAGAATCCCACCTAGCAGAAATAACTGCTAGTCACCACCCTGTGCCAACTATCTTTGTCCACCCAGGCCTCTTGTCTTGTAAACTGCCCCTAACCTACCAGGGGAATTACAGGCAGCATGAGTTTTGCCTGTTTGCGTTGTGTGCATCTAAATATCCTGATAACCTACTCCCTAGAGAGGACCTCGTAACCAGGCAATGCAAGTCATGCTCCAATTGTGAAGTCCTCTATCCACTTTGACTGTGGTGAGCTTTATCAAAAAACAAGAACGCTAAAAGCAGAGCCATACCAATCTCATCTGGCTCTGTCCTCTATGAGAAGCTAACAAACCCATCCCTTCTTATGAGTGTTTAGAAATGATGATGCAAATACTTTTTAAAAAAGTCTAAAACAACTCATTTCACCTAAGAAGATTTAAAACAAAACAGCAAGCCCCTGTTTTAAACAGAAAAAAGGGAGATGGAGGGGAGCTATCTCCTGTCTGGTGACAGTTTATTTTAGGCCTGATGCTTTCCCCATTTATAATTTAGTGCCGCTTGTGTTTTGAGGAGCACTGCCAAGTCAGATGGGTCTCATAGGCAGGGACTTAATCTACACTGTTAAACACAGCTGTTCTGGTGCCTGAAGTCCTTAAGAGTCCAGCAGGATCTGAGCTAGTAAAATAAACTCAGAAAGGGCCGTCTGGATTTGTACTTCTACACACAAACTGAGCACAAATGAGCATGGAGCCAGCAGTCCTCCTGGGCCAAGGTCAGAGGCAGTCCAGGGACACAGACTTGGGAAGAGTGTTCCATGCAGCCCATCTGCTTTGAGCAAACAGTTCAGGGTTGGACATGCTGGCCTTTAATCTTCAGGGTTTGTTTGTTTTTTTTTTTTTTTTTTTTTTTTTTTTTTAATGAGGGAAAGGGATCCTGATTAGTACTGCCCATGTCAGCACTTTTTGTAATAAATACTGCATTTATGAGGAATTTGGCCATCGAGTTCTGCATGATTAAATGGCTCTCAAGCACGGGGTCTCCCCTCCCCTGCCTCCACCCACACTTCTGTTACCTAAACCACAGAACCTAATTACCCAGGTAAAAGGAGGGGCTTCCTCTCTAGCGCCAACTATTTCTATTCGGGTCATCTCATGGCAGTGGTGTGCAGGCCAGTATTGCACAGATGGATTCGACTGGGACTAGTTTGTTGGGCCAGCTTGAATTATCTTCCCCTTGGGCTGCATTGGTTTGTGTGTGACTTAGCAGATGCGCTGTCATCTGGCTTTTCAGCTCCACAGTTCCTCTAGTGCAGCCAGAATTCTCAGTTCTCACACCCTAGGCCAGAGTCTCTTCATGTTGCTGGATTTTACCTTCTTCAGATGCGTGTTCTAGGTATGTTGTCAAAATCATGGGAATCACACCAACCAATGAGAGTGAGAATATGTGTGGGGGTTGGGGTTTCTGTCTACAACGGTAGTAATAGAGGAGCATGATTTTGTTGTTGTTGGCATTATGTACTAAAATTTAGAATGTATATATTCAGTGAGTGCATCACATACAGAGTCAAAGAAAAGCAAAGGTATTCAGGACAATTAAAAACAAACAAAACGCCTACTAATGGGGGATTCATTTTTAAAAAGGAGGTATTCATACAGGAGATTCAGTGTGTCTACAGGAGCAGGCCTTGTGCATTTGTATTTGTTGACTTGAGAGAAGTTCTGTCACACATATATGACCAAAGGAATGACATAGTGGTGAAACTGAGAAATGCCCATTTAAGCATAAATCAAAGAAGTCGAAGGTGATACTGTAGTCCAATCTAGTAACATCACACAAACAGCTCAACAACCAAAAGTTAGCAAAACTTCAGAAAACACCAGAGAAGGGATGTGTGATTCCTAACCTACAGCAGCACACCTCAACACATTGTGTGTTCTGTTCTCTCTCATCAACATCATGATAAGTTCTAAAGGTTATCTCTCCTCAACATCCTTCTCTACCATCAACCAAAAACTTCATTATCATTTGCAGAAGAGTCAATTCCCTCTGCTTTCCTCCTCTTCTTCCTTCCATGAGCTCGTTCTTCACTGAACCATCATCTGGAAGATAAAGCACACAGAGGACATGTTAAATGAACAAGAGTTTTAGCTGTGTTGGAAAAGGAGCAGAGCTTGTCTATTTGTTCACTCCACCATGACACCATCTTACCTTGTAATAAGTTCAAAGTTACTATCTATCCTAGATATACACAGAGGTTCCTGTAAGGACATGGATAACATCCTCAAGAACGCTAACTTGGGTTAGAATTTCCTTGTGACCTTTACTCTTCCCTTCTGTTGCTTTCTAGCTTCTGAATTATTCATAAACATGTTTTGTTTGCACTAGAAATAAAAAACTAAATTCATTAAAGGGGACAAAGAAAAGTCACAATGATGTCACAGGAAACAATGTGTGTGAAAAAATACAAAATTTCAGCATTGGAGTGTGTGTGTGTGTGTGTTTAGGTAAATACAGTTAAACTTTCTTTTCCTGTTTTCAATATCAACCAGCTCCAATAGTTTTTGGAATGATTTTAATTCCTCCTACTTGTCAAGTTCTTAAGTTGATCATTTCATACGTTAATTTATTTGACAGCCCATCAACACTGTTTAATGTGTGAGTGCACTGGGGTGTAACTTGAACTTCACTGATCAATTACAAGAAATGTTAAACAGTCTGAACTAAAGTTTGATCTTTATTCATTCTCCCTGGGAATAGGGACTCAGTGTCTACACATTTGTATCCATTTCCATCTCTGTACTCCAGTGGTTCTCAACCTGTGGGTCAAGACATCTTTGGGGGTTGAATGACCTTCTCACAGGGCTAACCTAAGACCATTGAAAAACACAGATATTTACATTATGATTCATAACAATAGCAAAATTACAGTCGGGAAGTAGCAATAAAAATAATTTTTTGGTTGGGGGGTCACTACAACATGAAGGACTGCATTAAAGAGTTGCAGCATTAGGAAGGTTCGGAACTCCTGTTCTATACCCACACATCCCTGTGCTACCTCCCCAATATATAGTTGCTTTTTATTTTCCTTTTATAATTCCTTAGCCACACAAATTTCCCTCAAAGAGGAGGAGCCTGCCAGATTAGTCTAACTTCTGACTCATGGGCTTCTCTTAGGTTGGGGAATTCTGCAGAGAAGTTTGTGACGCATCCCTGCCAAGGTCCCTCAAAAAACTTCAGTAGTCAGTGCCAGGCAGCTGGCACTCCTTGATCCCTAGAAAGGAGCTTGTTAATCAGACTCTCCAACCACAAATGCCAAATGGCACCCTTGCTCATGGCTGTAAGTTCTATCCTGGGAGTTCCAGAAAGCAGAATTTGTCACCTGACAACTATACTTACACATCTGAGTTCCTTTGGGACTGGAATTAAATAGCCAAGTCCATTCTGGTTGTGAGCTAAAAGCAGATTTCTTTGTGAGGAGAAAGGAAATAGCTACTCCTTAAAGCCTCAAATGGCCTTGAACTCTTGGAGAAGTGATTGGAAGTAGGCTTTAGTAGGGAGGCTACAGAAAAGGTATGAGAGGAAAATGCTTAAAGAAAGGGGAAGTCCCTGACTATTCTCCATGGCAGGATGGGACTCCACAATTCAGTGATATTATATAAATATCAAGCAGCATTTCCACAACCATGGCAGGGTGCCTGTCTCTCTTTTGAGTCTAATGAAACTTGCCTTTTGTTCTCTAATGAAGAACCCCTGTGTGCCAATATGGGTAGATGAGCCTGTTGAACAAGAGGTTTGTGTTTGACAGGATCCTTGATTTCTCAGGTTCTAGTCTGACTTGGGATGTATTGCATTATAGCCTCATAAGGAAAAAGACCAACTTGCCAAGAACTCCAGGTTCTTCCACCCTTGAGAGCCCAGTCATCTCTTCCTCTGTGAAGACTTTCTGGCTTTCCTCCTAGATGACTCTCTTCTGATGTAGTCTCACTGTGTGCCTCTCTACCACCTCCCCGTCACAGTTAATGGCTCATTTACTCTCCAACACCACTCAAGGATTTAACCTATGTGCCACACTGGACCAAGAGCTTTTTGTTAACCATTATTTTTTCTCATGCTTCACATAGTGTTTGATCATAATTAGTGCTCAATAATTTCACTTCCTGTTGAGAAGATGACTGACTGAGGGGGGTATCTTTAGAGTAACCTCAATAAAGGTGCCAAGGCAGAGAAGATAATAAAATGTACAGACCAAAGTTACCATGAAGGCAGGAAAAGATGGCAGTAGATTCTTCTTGTTTGATTTAGAAATAGAAAATGGGTCTTATCAGAAATGAAGAGATGATTGCTTCTTCTGGTGGTTGTGGTGTAATATGGTGTTAGGTATCGGGGTAGAACATGGAACGTGTAGTTGAGGATGGTGAGGGTTATACTCTGGGTCTGGTTGCTTCACTTTAATGCTGTGATTGTCATTAGAGCAAGTCTTGACATTCTAGAGCCTATTCAATATAGAAATCGTGCTTAGCCTTGTTGTCTGCCTATTCTGTTACTGGGGGAACATAAGGAGCTTTTTAGTTGTCTTGCACTGTACCATTTGCTTCCAATTCAGTGGATGAAATGACATTCAGTCACAAAGCCAGTTCCACCTGAACCCAGTAGGGAGATTGCACCCTGAAAGTCACCAGAAGAAAGATTTGATTTCCTTATGACTCAGAGGACCCTGTTCAGTTGCCAGGAAGACAGTGCCACTGGGGACAATCAAAACTACCCTAAAACAACTTCCAGAGTATATCCTGGCACCAACTAAACAGCAAGGAGCCCTGTCTCTGGCACTTCCAGCCATGCCAGGCTCCACAGGGAGCTGCCTTTTCCCTTGACGCAGTTGTTTGTTTATGACTCAGAAGCCAACTGAGTTTTTACCTTGGATGTTTAATGGACACCAGGACACATGAGGGAGATGACATCAGAGCTGAAAGGACAGACCAAGTGTCTGAACAGCTTGTTTCATAGCCATAGAAGGTCTTGGGTACCACTGCCAAGATGCTTGCTCTGCAGGTTATTTCAACTGATGCTAGTCATAGCGAGAGTCTTTTTATATGAACAAAGGCCAAGTATCCAACCCACAAACCCACTCCACTTCACCAGTGCAAGCTCTAGTTATCAAGCCGCTCTTCACACCGCTACCTCATTCCCCAGCATGCATGGGAAATGACTATTAGCCACATCATTTTTTCTTAACTTTCCTTATTTTATGTATAAAATAGTTCATACTTGAAAATTCAAACTATGTAAATGGTACAAGGGAAAAATAGTATTTGCCTCTTGGGTATATCCATCTCATTCCCACCAGAAATAAAGTGTTCATGATCGACATGTGGCCTTTCAAAATGTTTTCTATATATAAATGGTTGTATCTTGGAGTTGTATTGTGACTCTGCAAGCAACGAATGTATACTTTTTTTAATTACATGGAAACAGACATGAACGCACACACACACACACACACACACACACACAGAGAGAGAGAGAGAGAGAGAGAGAGAGAGAGAGAGAGAGAGAGAGATTATTCCAGTAAACTGGGAGTTTCTTGAAGCAAAAGAATAAGCATATCTTACTATTTGGTAAATTCCCAGAGCCTAGTACAGTTGTATGATGGGAGCTTACAGCATGCTATTTACACAACTGAAAGGAAGGCAGAGGACAGGGGGATGCTATGGATGGTGATAGATGCTTTCTTAGTTTTAAAAGAAGCTTGAAAAAATGTGGTGTGTGTGTGTGTGTGTGTGTGCGTGTGTGTGTGTGTGTGTGTGTGCCTGTGTGCAAACCTTTTGATACCAGAGACATTTGTTGAACATATGCTAAATATTGTGGTCCCTAAGGTCAGGTATCAAGGCAAGTTTACAAATAACAACAATCAGCACAGAAGGTGCTACCTACGCATCAAAAATGGGGGACATGAAATCAAAGGGAGCCTGGGGGCATGTCTATAGAAACGCTTAAATTAGGCAATGGGTGAGGATAGAAGACATTTAATTTATAGCATATACCAATTTCCATGGCCAATGTCAAGCTACCAGTATATGTAATAACCTTCTCTTTTCAGCCAATGGAAACCTTCCTTATCATGCTGTTGAATCTGAGCATACAAGCCAGCCTTTGGAAGCCCAATCATGCTGACTTCCCAACAAGGTGCTCTTTGAGAGGTTTAAGCATTCGGAGGTTGGAACATCAGAGACTGATTTCTTTATCTAAGTACACAGATAACTGTCCTATCCACCTCAGCTTGCCTCCCTTCTGTCTGGCTTGACCTCAGGTTCTCATTTCCTTCCCGCCATCCTCTTTGCCTCTGGTGTTATGTAAACTGCTACAATATGTCCAAACCAGCCGTGCTGACTGTGTCAGAAGGTGGTAGGAAGCAAGAAAACAAACCCTGGCTGTGTATTGTTAAGGAAGACTCTGTCCAACTTTACCTCTTCTGAGGAGACTGTGTGTTAGATATCGAATTTACAGAAGTAACAATATGCCTGCAGTCAGGAGTTGAGACAGGGCACAGCACATTTTAATACGTACTAGGCACATGCTAAGATTATGTTTTATTTGGAGCCAGAAAACAAAGTACAGCAGCTATGCCACGGAAGGGATCATGTTCAGATGCTGGTTTTCCTCCAAGTAAAAAACAAACTATACTTGTTTCTAGAAGTAGGACTTCATGACAATTAGTCAAGCTCAGATCAGAGACTCATTTTCAGTATAATAACTATTTGACTTTGGATTCAGAAATAATGAGCTAACCAGCCCCCTCCCCAGTCATGTATACCACTCTGAGGCTCTAAAATATATTTTTCTAAAGGCAAATTTCAAACTACAATGTTCTCGTTTATCAGACCCAGACTTGTAAAACATTTTAACATCTTAATTTTACACTGTAAATAAACAACAAAAAAAGCTAGTTTGTTGGGAGAAAGCCCTTGGAGAATTCAATAGTGTCTTTGATGGAGGAAAAAAAAAAGGAAGGAAGAGGTGAGGATTGTGGTGATAAAATTTAATTCATCCCAGATAAAATAAAACAGCATTTTCATTCTTTAAACCTATCAATGTGCATTTATTTTGTTCTTTCTGTGGAAGATTTCCAAACAAGGCCAGCTGCACAGATACAGCAGCAGCAGGAGAGTCTCACAGTGTACTGTGTGCACAAGGGCTGCATACACTAGTGATTTAAAGCTTGGTTGTAAACAATGAGTTTTACTTATGTGGGAGCATATATATCTGGGTGTCAGAGGAGGGCATCCAACTCCCTGGGGTTAGAGTTACTGGTAGTTATGCCCTGATCTGAGTCCTCTGTAAGAACAGCACGTGCCATTAATCATGGACATCCCTACAGCATGAAGGAATTAATGTTCAGCAGCTGTCAACTTGAAACTTTTCATGCTATTTTTTTTATTAAGTTGGGGTGAGGAAATGTGTGTGCAGGCATGTTACTGTATATTGAGGTTTTGTGTGTGGTGTGTGTGTGTGTTTCTGTGTCTGTGTCTATGTGTCTGTGTGATGTACTGATAGCTTGGAGTCTCAGTCCCTACAAGGGCTGACTGTCTCACCTCATCCTTCTGGCCCTTCCTACCACTTTCTCATCCTTACCAACTCAGAATTTGGGAAAGGTTGCTGGGAAGTTAACGTGTCTCATATCATTTGAGGTCTGGACATGGTGATTCCCTACCCTGGCCTCACAGTACCACCTTGCACTGGGCAGATGAACTTCATGCTACAGCTTGAGTGATGAACTACATATGTAGGAATATACCAACCTCAGAAGATTTCAGAAAGCTTTCCATTCTTTCTTTCAGGTACTACCCATTATTAGACAGGCATAGCAGTAAGCCACCTGAGGATACCACCTGAGGAAGTCCAATAGCAGACCAAGGAAAGAAAAGGGAGAAATGAAGTCAACATAGTATGATCAAGGAGTAAAAAGAGAAAAAGGACAGTACAGTCTCAAAGAGAAATAGGGTTCCCTCTGGGGACCAGAGAAGGTAGAGAATTACTCTCGATAGTGAAGAACGAATTACTGTTTATCACATGCAAGGGTGGATGGCAACTTGGGCAGAGAGTCAACTGCAAGAGGTGACAGGAAAATCAGAAATGCATGCTTGGAGGACTTCCCCTGGACCTGTGGTGTTTGTCTTCAGAGTGAAAAGAGACACAGGAAGCGGGGGTAGAGAGAGGGAAGGAAGGAGGGAGGCAGGAAGGGAGGGAGGGAGGGAGGGAGGGAGGGAGGGAGGGAAGGAGGGAGGGAGCAAAGGAGGAAAGGAGGGAAGAAGGGAAGAAGGGAAGAAAGGAAGAAGGGAAGAAGGGAAGAAGGAACAAGGAAAGGATTCAAATAGAACTATGGTCTGTGCCAGTGAGAGCCAGGTTGGTGCTCCAGTCCCAAGAAAGAGATTTTTGTAAAGTGGAATTATAAAATGCTAAAGACCTTCTAGAACACCTGTGGTCATTAGCATAAGTCCCAGATTTTTCTTTGGCAAAGTGGGCATTGTTTGTTCTCTCCTCCCTGGCCTTCCTTTTACGTTCTAGTATCTCATCAGCCTTCATTGGTATCCTCCATTGTTCATATCCGTGGAAGAGTAAAATCAATAACGAAACTGTAGGCTTTCTATATCCCACTTCTTGGCCTTTCTAAGCCTTTTGTTTCTGACCAGTGCCAAGCCCTATTCAGAAGCTCATCACACACAGATCTGTGAAAACTTGCTACTCTTTGAATAGCCAGTTGCACAGATAGAGCCTGCTCCAGTGGCTTTAAACTGTGACTATCTTCATGACAAAATGCATTAGGTCTCAAGTCCGTTATGTTTGCAAGTCTGCAGGTCTGACACAGGAAACACTGGGCTGGTCAAGGAAGTGTCAGGACTGTGCTCCTTCCTGGAGGACCTTTGTCTCTTCCTGTTCCTAAAAGGCCACCCTCCTTCCCCAGTCGTGGCCCCTCTCCTGCATTTCTAAAGCAGACCTGATAGACTGAGTCCCTCTTACACTGCCAAATCTCTGGTTCTCTGTGGTCTTAATAACAGCTCTGCTCATTTAAAAGGGATTTTGATTTTGAAGTCAGTCTCTTCAAAGCTTTGTAACTTCAACTTCTTACTTGAAAAGCTTTAAGTCCCTGTTTTTCACAAGCAATGAGTCTAATATTATGCTATGTGTATAAACTGTGGATTCTACTCATATTTAGGAAAGACACATATATAAACACAGAATAACTTTTCTGAAATATACAGCTCAATAATTTCTAAATGTTGACCTAAGGTTGTCATTATAGACACACAATTAATTGCATAATTGAATGCATAATTATATTAATAGTCCTACCTTTTATTAACACTCAGCTCAGAGAATTAAATCCAATAACTGCTTGAGTTTTTTTTCTAAGTTAGCACATGCAATAATGGTTCATTCTGCTCTTTTCATATATATATATTCATCCTTGTGCCTCGCTTGCTTGCTTGTATTCACCCTCACTATCTCCCCAATCCATCTTCCCCCAAACAGCTCATCTTTCCTGCCTTCCCAGTGGCAGACATTTACATAACACGTTTTACTTAACAAAGTTATTTTATTAGCTCTTCAAAATCATACTGTTTGACTGGCATTGCTATTGCACAGGATGGATTTGTGAGCCACCCAAACCTCTCCTCATGAGACAGGAGTCAGCAAAGGTCTTCCATCACTGCCTGGCCCTCCTGCGAGTGTTTGAGCAAAGATGGAGAGGGGCAGACATCGTGTACATATCTTTCTCTTCGTTGACTTAGACAGTCTTGTCCTGACTCATGCTCTGTCTGTTTTCCTGAATGCTCTTCAGAGAGAGGTTTCTGTGGGATCCATGGGCAACTGTGCTCACGACAAGCTCTTGTCTTCACTTGTCAGTCCCTGGAAAGAGCCCTGACACCCATCTATAATATGGGGAAAGACGTTATGATTGACAACTTGCTTGGGTTGAGAAGCACCTAGGAGTTTAGTAAAGTACATGCCTACATATGAGTATTAGGATGTTAGAGACAATGTCAGCCGTGTGGGAAAGATCTGCCCTGAATATGGTGGCACCATCCCATGGGCTGGGAGCCCAGAAGGCACAGTAGTCAAAAAGGAGAAATCCCAACACTGCACATGCACGCATACACATTCTTTTCCCCTTCCCCACCCTTCCCTTGTCTTCTTCCCTTTTCCACTCATCCCTAGTCCTTCTTCCTGGCTTCTATGCATGCTCTACCAGATTCTCCCTGCTGTGATGGACCGACACCATCCAGTCTGGATAAGGGAGTCTATCCCTTAGGTCGTTTTGTTTACATCTTTTGTCACTGGGAACAAAGACTGACCAACACAGACAGTAAAAAACTAAATGAATTTTCCGCTAAACTTGTGAGCACATCTAGGCCTCCCTGGGTTGAGTTCCAGTGAAACTCAAAAAAGAAGCGTGTGTTCTTGAATCATAAGTGAGGAAACTCGAGCTGCGCAGCTGGTGCCTGGTTTCCCAGACATCTCAGCTGAGTCACGAATCAGTACAGTGTGCAGAAGGAGTGATGTCTGTTGCAGTTC
Organism: Grammomys surdaster; assembly: GCF_004785775.1. NCBI lineage: Eukaryota > Metazoa > Chordata > Mammalia > Rodentia > Muridae > Grammomys > Grammomys surdaster. The sequence continues at coordinate 660,061 of NW_021620801.1, read as the reverse complement.
CCACTCAGGGCTTATTCTTGTGTGACTTCCAATAGCCTTCAATTCTAAGCTTCTCTGCTCACGTTGTGATGTTTCCAGTCATGATATATCTGTTCTATTGCTACGGGAATCCAGCGTTCTCACTCCTTTGTAACTAATCTGTGGTTGTCACCAAAGGGAAAGGCAAGGGTGGCATCACAGCATTTGCAGATGGTACTAAAGGAAGAAAAAAAATTTTTTTGGATTGTACCCAAGAGTCTAGCACATTCTCCAAACCAATTGCATGGAGTGTAGTTCGAAGCATAGCTAGAAGGGCGTGAAACTGTTCTTTGTAAGAAGTAGAGACATCAATGGGCGGGGAGGGGGTGGAGATTCGGGAAAGGTTAGGCAAGGGACAAAAGGGTAATCACTGAGGACAAAGAGCCAGGTGATCAAGATCACAGACTTGGGATGGGATGGGATGGGCTGGGGTGGGATGGGAGAGAAGAAACATATATATTGGTGATACTTGCTAAAAATTTAGGATGAAGTGCTACTCAGTTGATTGTGTTTGCCAGTGTGCTATACACCCTGGGTTCAGTTCCCAGCATCACACAAACTGAGCATGGTAGCATGCACCTATGACCTAATCTCAAAAGGAGAACAAGTAGTCGTCCTTGATTAATTAGTGAGTTGGAGGCCAGCTTAGGCTATGTGAGACCTGTTTCTATAGAAGAAAGCACCTTTCTCTGTTTCCTTGATTCTCTAATCAAAACTTTTTAGTGAGCATCATGTCATTTAATGGTCTTAGCAAACAGAACTCTCTCAGTGGGGGAGGACAAGGTACAAGCGCACAGAATGAAGTGGATTGCATTAGAGGCTTTCTTCCCACGCCGATAGCAGAAAACAAGAGTGTTTGGGCACCAGATTCATTCAAGTATTGGCTTGAAAGCACACTCACGTGTTCCCTGCCTGTGTGTGTCCATCTAACCCCATCCTTACACTGACACAATCATTGTGGAAGCTCTCTTGGTATCCGGTTGCATGACCTACAACGGTCATGCTATACCTGGGTACTTCTGCTCCAGGACCTGCTTTTGTAGGCATAAGACATCCGTGGGAGGGACTGTAAGAAGTCAGTGATATTCTGTCACAGGAGGGGGGAAAGGTGACTCAGATCTTTGCTGTTTCTCCAAGTATTTATACTATTGTCACTTTGCTCCCAAACACTGATGCCCAGTGACACATGGGAAATATCCCCACTATGGCTGCTAGCAAGGTCTTCTCTCGTCAACAGTCCCCTGCCACACTTTCCTTCTTCCGATACAACTACAAATATCTGTTTCTCAGGTCACCTGAAACTGTCCTTGTGGATTTCTGCATTCTAAGTCCCTTCTCTGCCTTGCCTTACAATTTATTATGTCACCTTTGTGACAGTTAATCTGTATGTTCGCTTAGACGTATCCTGATACCTAGGCTTTGGGTTGAACTTTGTTCTAGATGCTTCTTTGGTATTAGGTGTAGGGGTTAAGGTTAACATTTAAGTTGATAGACTCCCGAGTAAAGCAGTTTGTCTTTTATAGTACTGGTAGATGTCATCTCACCAGCCTTAACATAACAAAGACTGATGGTCTTTTCTAAACATTCTGTTAGGAAGTCTGCTTTCAAACTTAAGGGCAATTGCTTTCTTGGGTTTCCCCTGCAGAATAAATACTGGAATCAATATCTCATTCTGTCTGTTTCTCTCTGTCCTTTCTCCTTTCTGTCATTGGTTTTATTTCTTTGGAGAACCTTGGAAACTTGGATTGCTACCTTTCTCAATAGTAAATTGTGAGGGTTTACATTATAACAGGTCCCCAGACCTTAACACGACTGACGTTATGATAGAAGTACTGTTCAGACCATAAAATTCAGGATGTAAACAGCACCACCTGCCAAAACAAAGGCCGTCAAAGTCTGGGAAAGTCCCTAAATGTACTAACCTTGCTTTCTCAGCCTCTGCTTCTGGTTAACTGTTCTTGCTAGCTGAGGTGTATTAACCCAAGAAGTATTTTTAGTATTTAAAAGCTCACTCTGAGAAAGGCTTGGGACTGCACACAGATCCTGAACATCTAGCGTAGGCCCTGGCCTGCTAATACTAAAGACTTTCTATTGGCTTGAACCTATGTATGAGTAGTTTTTGCTAGTTACCATATCATGTTAGCCACAGATAATGCCAGCATGTTCTCTCCGTGAGTCCGTGTTACCTTGTTTTTATCCAAATGGCTCCCTAAAGTAAGACCCTAATGGAAGTAACAAAAAAACCTAATTTTCTTGGAGTTGTCAATCATACAGACTTCAAAGTCAATGTGGCTAAAGTTGTGACTCTAGGTTCTAGGTTCTCATTCATAACCCAGGAAAGAATTGGATTCCTTCAACTTGACTAGAAAAATACAATATGTATATATATCATCTTGTACACTACCACCACCACCACCACCACCACCACCATCATCATCATCATCTTAAACATCTGTCAATCATACAGACTTCAAAGTCAATGTGGCTAAAGTTGTAGAGAGGTTGTATTTTAAAAGTTTAGAAGGATCAGAAAGGGACAAGAAATCAGAAAATGCTCCAATGTTGATGATATTCCCACTACTTCTTATGTTCTCTTTAGTTTTATTCATAGTGTAAGGAAGATTTGAGGGAACTTCTAGAATCTTCTTCTGAGTTTCTGCATCAGTCAGCCTAAAAATATGTTTTCTTCTCATAATCTGTTTGGACTACAACAACAACTCTATCATTGACTGAATGTCTTAAGTTACCGATACTCAGTTCTTACAGCTCTAGGGAGAGGGAATTTGTCATAAGAGGACCAGCAGGTACAGGGTCTGAGGACCCAGCTTCACGGTCTGCAAATGGCCATTTTTAAGTGGTCTCTTCATGTGATGAAGAACACAAAGAGGTGCCCTTCACAAGACACTAATCCTGTTCCTGGGGGCTCCACCTTCATCATCTGGTCATTTCTCACAGACACAGCCTCCACATGTAAGGTTAATATTTTTATCCCATTACACTTCTGTTTTCTTTTCTCTAGGGAGCTTTTAGACACTTAAGATACTAAGGAGATGATATAAGCTTCTTATTCTGCTTTGTACTTCAACTTTTAATCTTTCACTATCCTAACTAAAATACTATTCTGTGGTCAAAATCAAACCACCCAGGGCCAAACCAGAGGAGAGGAGGGGAGGGGAGGGAGAGACCCTTAAG
>NW_021620801.1:627306-656451 GCF_004785775.1 Grammomys surdaster | reverse complement strand
GGGAAGGGATTTATAAATCAGCCATGTTTGCTTCCAGTGGAGCTCAACCAAAGCTGGGGTCTTCAGAGTCCAGCCATGTCTGTCAATGAGGTCCCCACAGGGACCATAATGACGTCATTTCATCATGTTATTCTACTGTCAAAATATGAGGAAAAGAAGTAGGTGACTGCCTAATTTTTCTGTCCTGTGAGTACCACGGGACTGCCATGACCACTTAAGTGAGATGACAAGGCACACTCTGGGCTCCCGGCAGTAAACAGAGTGTCATGGTTAATCATAGAAGTCTGATGTAAATACCACTAGGTTTGGAACCTGGCTTCAGCTTCCCAGCTTGCTGCTTAGGCAACTCACTGAGTCTTTCTGAGCCTCAATTCTATACAGTGTGAATGGGGGCAATGATTCGATGCTGGCATTTAAGTTAGAAGACACCTGTTAAGCAGCCTCTGAACAAGCATGCGAGCACTGAGAAATTCCCATTGTAACTAGAAGCCCCCAAACATCTCGGTTTTAGCTTTGCTTCCTTACCCTTCACGGGTACAGAATTTTAAAGCGCCATTAAGCAGGAAGGAGTCAGCCGTACAGCCGGCTGCCCGATGACTATGATTGTGTTAGACTTTGCAGGAAGCCTTGGGGCACCTGCTGCTGTGCTTGCTCTAGGAAGGCGGCACGTCAGGAACAATCTGCCATGCCGCATGTCCCTGTGCTCCATCAAAGTCTCCTCAAGCAGAACATCTGGGGCCTGAGGACAGCAATGGACATTGAAAACAGTCTCCCTCGGTCATTCTTAGCCCACAGACTCTGGGAGCACAGAGCTTCCTCTCAAAACAAAACATGGACTGAAGGAACAGAAAATACAAAAACCTATGATTCCGTTCCCAAATGTGGCGCTTCCCGTTTAACTATGCATCTCTCGGGGAGCTTTCTCTGAAATGTAAGTGACATATTAGAATCTTTTTAAAAATGAAATGCAGTAGACTGGAGGTCAAGAATTGCTGGAATGTTTATTTCAAAGCCCTGGAGAGCTGTTCTTTGACATTTTGAAGATCCTCTGCCCCCAGGCCTATAACCTGAGTATTCCGTATCCTTGTGCTTACTCAAGACCGAAATGTCTCTTGTCAATCAAAGGTTTAAGGCGGGACTTAATGCTTCCCTCTTACACCAGTATACCACCACCACCACCTCAATGCCGTACTTTGCCACAATAGTCTGGCAAATCCTTTTGGATTCTATGTGGTGATTACTGCATCTGAAAAGTGATAGTGACTAGCCATCCCTCTTTGAAATTTTGTTATCTGTATTGTTTTGAAGTATTACTTGTTCATACTGGCAGTGGCCTCTACCGCAGCTGAAGGCAGCATTTCTCTACCCTGTCTGCACACAGCTGAAGGGGTTCACTAATGTGCATGTTCTTCTTGCTGTTGATTCTCCGATGAAGGTGAGAATTAAGACTCTTGTTAAACTCAGCTTATTTTTTCTGGGTCTTATCCACTCTTTTCAAAGCCCTGTTGCTTAGCCAGGGTTCTTACAATCAGCAGGGGCTCTGCTCCCCAAAGAATGTTGGTACGACTCATCCATCATGGCCTCTACGGTATTTCTTATATTTTGTGGTATCAGTTAAACTTTTAGGTTATTTTTTTTAATTATTATACTTATTTAATGACTTATTAAATATAGTGTGTTAGTCAGGGTTGTCAGAGGAAAGAACTGAGAGAATGACTCTATGTGCCTTAACAATAGCTGTCCACCAAAGGAAAGTTCAAGAGTCCATGAGCTGTTCAGTCCATTAAGGTGGATAACCCTGTGGGTCTTCAGTATACGCTGGAATCCCAAAGAAGTAGGCTCAGATTCCATGAAGGAATGAGCTAGCTGGTGAGGGTGAAGGCAAAGAGGCAAAGAGGAAAAGCCACCTTTTGTCTTGTCCTTTACATAGCTGCCACCGGAATGAGTGGCCCAGATTTAAGGTGGACCGTCTCTCCTCCAAAGATCAGGGTCAAAGGTGAGTCTTCCCACCTCAGACGATCTGGATTAAAGGTAAATCTTCCCATCGCAAATGATTTAATTAAGAAAACTCCCTAACAGGTGTGCCCAGCCACTTGCATTGAACCCAGATCACCAAACATGCATGGGGACAGGTACCTTTATCTACTGAGTCATCTCAACAATCCGACTTTCAGCTCTTAAATTTATTTTATCTCCAAGATCTTCTTTGTTCTCCCTAGAAGACTCCATGCAAAGCTGACACATTACACGTGTTTATTCTTCCAATTCAATTTTATAGCAAGTCGTAGTCTGTTTCATAGTTTCTCAAGAGTACGGCTTTCTCTTTGTAAGAACTCTCTTTTAGACGTGAGCTTTTTGGAAATCTTTGTTTTTATCGTATATGACTTTATGGAACTGTGTTCCATAAAGAAAAACATTTTTTAATATAACATTGAAATGGATTTGCCCTTTAGTATGTTAAGATAAACAAACTTGAACTATTCTCGCATTCTTACTTAAGTTTTATTACATTGTGGTCAGATGGATCCACAGTATGATTTTAATCCTTCTGAATTTATAAAAGTTTCTTTTATGTCCCAGGATATGGTCTAGTTTGGAAAGGCTTCCACAGCTTCTGAATAGAATATGTTTTCTTTGGTGTTTGGCTGGAGCATTCTGTAGATATCTGTTAAGTCTATTTGATATACGATGTCAGCTAATTCTGATACTTTCCAGTTTATTTTCGCCAACATGGCCTGTCTATTGGAGAGAGTGGGGTACAGAAATCTCTTATTAATGGATTGTTGTTAATCTTTAATTCCAGTAGTAGAGTTTTAATGGAATTGGGCACCCCTGAGTTTGATGCATATATGTTAATATAGTAGCATCATTTAGCTGTTATTGTTTCCTTGGTAAGAATGAAATGTCTCTCTCTAGCTCTTCTGATCAGGTTTAGTTTAATGTCTACTTTTCCGGATCCTAGAATAGCAATGCCTGCTTGCTTCTTGATCTCACTTGATTAGAGTATTTTGTTCATCCTTTTACTCTGAGGCAGTGCTTATCTTTAGAACTGAGATCTATTTCTTGTAGGCCACTAGATAGATGGATTTTGTGTCTTGCTCTAGTCAGTCAGTCTGTACCTTTTGATTGGAGAATTGAGGCCATTTATATTTAAAGTTATTATTGAAACGTGTGTGTTAGTTGTGGTCATTGTGTTGTTGGCTTTGGTGGTGGTGTTTGCATTCTCCCTGGTATTTTGCCTGTTTTTTAGATATAATCATGGCTTCGTATTTCCTTCCACAATCTTTGTGGAAATGGTACAAAATTGTCACAAAGTCAGCTATTATTCTAATACATTTGCTTTATGGGTTACTTGTGTTTTTCCACTATGTTCAGTCTCCTCTTTAGCCCTAAATATTGCTTCCTCTATTTCCTTTAGCTTTGGATTGTTGTTTTAAATTTTTTAGGCTGCTTATTTAGTGGAAATTTTTTCTCTCTCCTTCAATCCTGGCAGATACTTTTCTGGATATATTATTTTCCATTGGCTGCCCTAGTCTTTTAGGATTTGGAATACATTGCTCCAGGCTCTTCTGGCTTTCAAAGTTTCCACCGAGAAATCGGCTGTTACTCTAATTCACTTTCCTTTGTATGTCACTTCCATTTTTTCTCTTGCAGCGTTCACAACTATATTGACATGTAGCATTGATTAAAAGTAGAATGGAGGGCTGAAGAGATAACTCAATAGTTAAGGGCACATATTGTTCTTCTAGAGGATCAGATCTAATTTTCAGCATCCATATCAGGTGGCTAAACAGCACCTATAACCTCATGTCTAAGGAACCTGACACCTCTGGCCTCTGAAGGTACTGGCATACACTCACACAAACATATAAAATCATGACTGACGTTAAAATAAATATTTTGAAGTAAAATTTAATCTAAAAGTTAATATCCTACCAATGACTTAATCATATAGTGTGAAGCAGAGTTTAATTGGCACTGTTTTGAAAATGAATATGACAGTGCAAACTATCTAGAATTATCAGTATATAACTGAAGTAGTTCTATAAAGCAGTGTGACTTAGTATGGCACTGGCATGGATTACAGAGAATCAATACTGAGGCAAAGGGTGATGAAGAAAGGATCCATACACGAATGTTCACCTGAATTACATCATTTTAATTTGGAGAGAAAATATTAGAAATTTCAATAAATGTTTCTAGATTGATTCACTGTGTATTTGGAGAGAAAAATGAACCTTGACCCTTACCTCACATTATAAACCAAAATGAATTAAACATAGATTAATTCAAAAGTAAAGCATAAAACTTCTAGAAGAAAGGTAGTAATATATTTATATGTTTAGTATATGAAAAGGTCTATATAATATAACAAAAATATTAATTATAAAAGAAAAGTGGCATATTAAATTTCTTAAAGCCAGGCAGTGGTGGTGCACACCTTTAATCCCAGCACTTGGGAGGTAGAGGCAGGCAGATTTCTGAGTTCAAGGCCAGCCTGGTCTACAGAGTGAGTTTTAGGACAGCCCGGGATGTAAAGAGAAATCCTGTCTCGAAAAACCAAAAAAAAAAAAAAAAGTGAAAAGGGACAACAAGATGGCTTAGTGTATAGAGGTGCTTGCTGACAAGCTTAGTAACCTGAGTTCAATCCCCAGAACCCACATGGCAGAAGAATAGAACTGACTCACACAAGTTGTCTTGTACCTACACACTCACACTGTGGAACTTGTGTATTCTGAAATGGCTGGCTGGCTAGCTGGCTGGCTGGCTGGCTGGCTGGCTGGATGGATGGATGGATAGATAAATGGATGGATGGATGGATGGATGAATGGATGGATGGTTAGTTGTTAGACATAGAGAGTGAAAAGGTTTGTCGCAGTATTTGACAAGTCTTACATTTAGATTGTATAAAGAGTTCCTACATCATGAAAGGAAAGAGATCAGTAGCCTGCAAGCGGATTGACTTAGTATCTTACTTTTTTTTTTCATTTTACTACTCATTAGATGAACATTAACAGCAGGACACCAATCTACACCCAAGAGAATGACTACAATAGAAGGTGTGAGTAATACAGGCAGTGAACTTTCTGGAGCAGCTGTACCTCTCTTGTGTTGCTTGTAGCAATTTAATTGTGCGAGCACTTCAAGAAAATGTTTAGCCTGTGCTACTATACAGCATTTCTACACCTTGGAGAATACAAAAGAGAAATGGATACAGATGCTAAACATGTGCTAAAGACGTGTGCCAGAATGTTTGTAGCAGATGTGTTAATTAAAGCCAAAACATTGGAAATACCAAACAATTAAATGGAAACAAACATTGGTCTTTTCATGCAATAAGATACCCAGTATGGCCTGTATGCTCTTTAGAACTCAGGCTGGGAACATGTTCAGCTGTGACAGTCCTCTGATGTCACCTAAAACCTCCTCCTCTGAGCCTCAGAAACTGTGCTCAATCTATTTCTGCTTATTCGTCTCAGACAGACAGACAAACATACTCAGCAGTCACGCTGGCCTCTACAAGCCCTTTGAAGAATACAAGCTCTCAGGGAAAGCATATAGAAGTCTGTGCTATAGCCTCTCTCATAGAAATCATCACCAAGACAGAACAAATGTACAAACTTTTCATTTTTATCCTCGTTGTCTTTTTCTTATTAGATTTTTTTCTAGTTTTCCCTTTGCCTTGCTATTTTTACTATTTTTATTCTTTCTTTTTCCTCTGACAATATATACTGTACTTAATAAGACAAATAATGAGTCAACTGTGATTTTTAAAAAGGTTGACTTTTATTTTATGCGTATGGGTATTTTGCCTGTATGTATGTCTCGCCACGTGTGTAGTACCTGTGGAATCCAGAAGAGGGCAGTGGATCCTCTGGAACTAGAGCTACAACTAGCTGTGAGCCACCATGTGGGTGCTGGGTACTGGACCTTGTCATCTATAAGGGCAGCCAGTGATCTTAACCATTGTGCCACCTTCCCCTCCCTTTGACTGATTATTCAACAAAGTTGTTAGAGGAATTTTAGGTTTACAGAAAACTCAAGCAGAAAGGACACAGTTTGCATATCTACATGTTCTCTCTTCCCCTTTCTCTTCTGCGTATGGTCTCCCTTATTGTTAGCATCTCATGTTGTGTGGCACAATTGATGGGCTAATACTGATGTACTATTGTTATTACTAATATCCATAGTTGATATTAAGGATCACTCTGTGTACTATACAGTTCTGTTGGGTTTGTCATATAGGAAACACCATTTGTCCACTATTAGAGAATCCTGTAAAAAAAAATGGATTCCTTGCCCTAAAAATGTCCTATATACTACTTGTCTGCTTTCTTCCCCTCTCCAGCCCACAGCAAACCCTTAGTAACCTTAGATCATTCTGTTCTAGTCTCTTCGGAATGTCACAGTTAGAACCACTCCATCGTATGTATCTTTCTTTACACCCTGACTTTTAGTTTCATAGTTAACTAAGTTTTCCCCAAACCTCTTTATGACTTGATAGCTCATTTCCGTTTATCAACAAACAGGTCATTGTTTGTATATAACACGCCTATTGAAAAACATCTGGATTGCCTGTAACTTAAACATTCGTGAATGAAACTATGTAGACAGAAAAAAGGTTCTCTCTCATTTAGGTTCATTGGCTTATCTGCAAAGTACAATAAAAGATGAAGTAAAAAAGAAAAAAGTTGTTCCGCAGCATAAGACATATTATATCAAACATGTTGTGAGTTGAGATATAAGTTGGAAGTGCATTTCACATCAATATCACAGCTAAGCCCAGCCTACCTTAAACAAGCTTAGAACACTTATATTACCCTACAGTGGGTCAGTGTCATCAGACACAGAGCCTATTTTATGATGGTGTGAATTTCTCATGCAACCTTATTGGATACTGTGATAAAAGGGGAAAATGGGAGGGCTATAAAGATTTTTCATCATTAATGTGCACCATTGAAAGTACCATGAACATGCAGAATGTTTAAAGCCTTGAGTTCAAATTACCCTGTGGACCATGTGATGCCATAGGAGTGGGTCATCTAGTTCTGACTGGGAGCTGAAACTCACTACTATGGCCCAGCACCTGTAGAGTGCATGCTGCATATGCCTCACCTGGGAAAAGACCAGAACTCAAACTATGATTTCTCCTGAATGTAAGAGGTGCTCAGATGTAACTACTCATCACTTGGGCCTGCAGGTGCCCAGTGCTTAATTAAAAGCAAGGTACAAACTTGGCATCTCTGCTTTCAGTTTTCAGCTGTCTCCTTGTTCACTGGAAGCTATGGGGCAGACTCCTATTCAATTCTGCACAGAGACATGCTAATCACTTAAACAGTGTTCACCTAGGGCTGGGAGGATGGCTCAGCAGGTAAAAGTGCTTGCTGCACAGGCTTGCTGAGCTGAGTTAGGATCTCTAGAACCCACATTAAGGCCAGACACAGTAACACAAGGGTCTGTAGTGCCAGCAAGCCTATGGGAGGTGGAGACAGGAGAATTTCTAGAAGCTAGAGAGCATGCTGTCTTATGAATTAGAGAAGAAACCCTGTCTCTCATAGTGTGAAAAGGCAAGAACTGAAGCCTGAGATAGACTCTAACTTCCACATGTGCTCAGTCATACGTGCACCCTTGTCTATACCCATGAACATGCGTGCACACACACAGAGAGACAAACACACACACATACAGACACACACACACACACACACACACACACACACAGAGGAGTGTTTATCTAAAACAGATACTTTTCCCCTTCAAGACTCAATAACACTAAAATAAGAGTAGCTAAGAATTTTTATGATTTATACAGACACTAAATAACAGATTATCAACTGCTTGCTTTTATCACGTATTATTTCTGACCACTGGAAGAGCACGTAGAAGACTTCATTAATTCTCTCAGGCCTGGAGAGGATGCAGTCACTGCCTCAGCTGCCTGCTACCACTCTGTCTGTCCTCTGCCCTGTTCTTGAACCTGTTCTTCCCAGCTAACCTCAAGTTTTACTAGCAGTGAGCCTTGCAGGAAATCATCTCACCCGGAATCAACTGAACCGGGAAGAACCAGAGACACTAGTTAACCAGAGGACAGTTGACTCAGACGGACTTTGTATGCCTTGCATCATCTCCCACTTTATCTTCCTCCTCTATAATCTCATGGATGTTCTCAGGGCTAAGGATGCTCCTTCTCCAGTTCCATTCTACTATAATCAAACTGAATAAATTCCTTTGTTATTTCACAACTCCTCTCTCTGATTAGACTCTCGAGATGATGAGTGGCCAGCCTGGTCTATCAGGCTCCCCCGGAAGTAAGATCTATGATATAGTTCTGATGCAGACAGGAGATAGAAACTGGTAGTATTACGGCAGGGGACCCTGAAAGAAAACAGTATTTTATTTCCTAAAAGCCAAAAATCCTTGGACCTGTCTTTGTTGAAAATGCCAGTAATGTTCAATCAAATGTCTTGGTTCTGCCTTAGCCCAGGATATGTAGAGGTGCCAAAATGAAGGTCTGCTTTTTTGTTTTTCATTATGTCTCTTCTACTACATGAGCAGCCCATCCCACAATCTATACATGAAGACATGAATAAAACAGAGAAGTGTTTTACTCATGATATTTATACCTGATATTGGGTCTACTGGACTGACCAGTTAATCTTCCCATGTCATAAGTCTATAATTTATGGCCAGTTTCTGTCATAAATCCTGTAAAAAGTTCACAGATTGACAACTCAATGGTACCCATTTGGGGGACCCTCTCACACTATCCTGCGGTGCTCTGCTTTCTGTCTCCCAAACGTCTACCTACAGACCTGCAGTAAACTCTTTTTTAAGCTCATTTTCCCATTGTCCATGGATTTTATCCTTTAAATTTTTGAGGCCACTGACTTCAGTGTAACCATGCATCTGGCACTCATAATTCCTTAATTAAAACCCACCCAAAGCAAGAGAGAATGTCTCCATCCAACTTTAAAACATCCTACTTTTTCCATCTCTAACAACACATATTGCATTCTAAGTCAGAACATGTTAAATAAACAAAGGGCAGTGTTTTGCCTGCACACAGGACTTCACAGGAAAACAAAACAACAACAACAACAAAAAACCCAAAAGTAAAGAACCATAGAGTCAGTTAGACCCGAGGCTTACATGCCTTTTAACATGGGGCAATGAGACAGAACAAAAGAAGGCGTTTGGCTTTGGGAGCAGTACATTATGGGAAGGTAAATATGTGTGGCAGACATAATTGAAGGTTGGTATTACTTTAGTGAAGTCGTTCTGCAGACTCGTCTGGGCGCCAACTCTCTGTCTCCTGTGAGAAGGGTTTCTCTCCCTGTTCTGGAACAAGAGGAGTAGAGAAGGCTCACCTACAGGAAGCAAACAGGTTCTGCTTGCTTCATCACCCTTAGCTGAGAGGAACCCTGTGTCCAGACCACATTTGGGGAGTGGCATATTCATCAGACCTTTGTGTGAAAGTTCTCACAAGGCCATGTTTTCAACCATTTTACTAAATACCTGGGGGCATGATTTTTCCATCATGTTAAGATTGTGGGTTTTGTTTTTGTTGTTGTTGTTGTTATTCTTTAATCCTTTTTTCAGTGCAGTCTTCATCCCCTTCCCAGTCTGCCCCCCCAGCCACACCCATCCCATAACTCCTCCCTCACCCCCATATCCAAGAGGATGTCCCCCACCCCATTCCCACTCCAGCAGACCTCCCCACTTCCTGGGGCCTAGAGTCTCTCCAGGGTTAGGTGCACCTTCTCTCACTGAGGCCAGACCAGGCAGACCTCTGTATGTGTCGGGGGCCTCATATCAGCTGGTATATGCTACATGGTTGGTGGCTCGGTGTCCACAACGATGAGAGATCTCAGAGGTCCAGGTCAGTTGAGACTGCTGGTGTTAAGACTGTATTTAACATTGCCATTGTATAATCCTTTCGTATACTAGAAGTAAAGGAACGAGTCACATCTTCAAGATAAGAGCTCATTGGAAATGGTCTTTATTCTGTTGTTACTTGACTTTCATTCGTTAGCAAGTCTCATTTATAGTTCCTAAGGTTTTAACCTTTACATGTCCCTCAGGAAGAACCTTCTGGATTCTTTTAACAAGTCTACATCAAGAAGACCTGGGCAAAACAGAACTAAAATGCTTCCACAGAGCACTGTATGCTAGGACCCTTCTCTTAGGGTCAACGAGCCTTGAACTGAGCACCTCAAGTTTGGACATGACATCTTTTACTTTCCATGGCTTCTCTGCAACTGCTTTGCTGCAATTAGCATCCCATCACTTGATTTTCCCATCAAGTAAGCCAGTGATAGCTGGGACAGATGAAGGCATTGAAGGGAAGACCTGAGGGGTGATATGGACAAAAGATGCTGACCAGGGCCTGGCACGCAGAAAAAGGACAGAGTTCATGTTCTACCTATAATTAAAACTACATAATTACTACATTACAGTCTCTTTCCTACTCCAATGGGCACCATGAGAGGACAGATGCCCTCTTCCAAAGGAACTAGGAAAACTCTGCAAGACTACAAACAAATTCCTGACAAGTCTTAAAAAGACTCTGAAGAGTCAATGATAACCTGTCATAGTCATTAAGCATGGGATGAAAATAACCCTTGCCTCCTACTCTCTAATGACATTAGTCATTAATGTGCTTTAATGGTCTAAGGGCTGTTTGCATTTTAAATGCGATGGGAATGCCATAAGCCTACATAGAGGAATAAACATCAAGAAAATTTTTAATCAATCCAAAGGTGTACACACACACACACACACACACACACGCATTCACCATCTGCAGGAAATACCAGCCTTTCCACCACACAGGAAGTGCCAGCCTTCCCATGGCATAGGCTTGTTCTCAGAATTCATACTCTTTACCCCACAGTGGGATGTGAGGTCTGTAAGGACCACAACCCTCAATGTAAGGATGTGTTGTTAAGACTACTTGGAGCCTTGTGAAAACAAGACTGCTTTTCTTCTTCTTTTTTAATGGGTAAGAGTAAGAATAATTTCCCCTGGAAATACATCTTTAGTAGTATTAGCCTTTCCTACCACAAGGAACTTTCAATCAAAGTTGAGAGACTTCACATTGAGTAAAAGTATTGAGATTTGCTGATCCTGTCTAAGATATGTCAGATATTTTACAGCAAGCTTTGGGCTTTAGTTTCCAATAAATGGTCTGTCTCTTTTGTCTCACTGGATGGCTACAAGGGGACAAATAGACATTTAAATGGACTAACGTCGGAACCTTCTGCCTGCTATAGATAACAATATTCTTTCTTCAGGGGAATTTACCCAATCCATTCTCAGAGTTTTGTTTTCAATGTCAACACAAGAAACACAACTCTTATCTCAAAGGGGATCAAGGGATAGTTTCTTTTAAACCCAAATATGAGTGACCATGGTCTGGAGAACACAGATTTAGGTTATCCCAAATTTCATGTCCCAGCATGATGTTTTTATAGTAATAGAACAAAGAAAGTCATAAGGGTTTATTGTTGCTGTTGTTTTTTTTACATCTATCTATCTATCTATCTATCTATCTATCTATCTATCTGAGAAATGGCCCTTTCTCAACTCTTTGTACTTAAATCATGGTGCTAGGATTCCCTGCAAAACCTACTAAAGCCACTCCGAATCAGTGACTCCTGAGTTTGTTGTCTCATGTTTAAAAGAATAAAGAAACATGGACAAAGATTAGACAGAGAAAATGTGTTTATTAATAAAGCTAAGCAGGGTCTCTCTGCTATAGAGACAGATGCATCTTCTCATCCAGTGCCAGCCTCATCCCTTAGACATGATGGTAAAGGTTGGAGTGAACAGATTTGGCTGTATTGGGTACCTGGTTACCTAGGCTCTCAGCTCATCTGGCAAAGTAGAAATTGTTGCCATCAATGACTCCTTCATTGACCTCAACTACATGGTCTACATGCTCCAGTATGACTCTTCCCATAGCAAGTTCCATAGCGCAGTCAAGTCTGAGAATGGTAAGCTTGTCATCAGTGGAAAGGTCATCACCATCTTCCAGGAGTGAGATCTCGCTAATATTAAATGTGTTGATGCTGGTACTGAGTATGTTATGGAGACTCTTCACCACCATAGAGAAACCTGGGCCCTACTTGAAGGGTGGGTCCAAAAGGGTCATCATCTCTGCCTCTTCTGCCAGTGCCCCCATGTTTGTGATGGGTGTGAACCACAAGAAGTGTGACAACTCACTCAAGATTATCAGTGATGTTTTTTGCTCCACCAATCACTTAGCCCCCTTGGCCAAGGTCATCCCTGACAAGTTTGGCATCATGGAAGGCCTCATGACCACAGTCCATGCCATCACTGCCATTAAGAAGACTGTGGATAGCCCTCTGGAAAGCTGTGGCATAATGGCCATGGGGCTGCCCAGAATATCATCCCTGTATCCACTGGTGCTGCTAAGGCTGTGGGCAAGGTCATCCCAGAGCTGAACGGGAAGCTAACTGGCATGGCCTTCTGTGTTCCTATCCCCAATGTATCTATCATGGATCTAACATGCTGCCTGGAGAAACCTGACAAGTATGATGACATCAAGAAGGTGATGAAGCAGGCATCTGAAAGCCCATTAAAGGGCATCCTGGGCTACACTGAGAACAGGTTGTCTCCTGAGACTTGAACAGTGACTCCCACTCTTCCACCTTTGATGCTGTCAATGAAAACTTTGTAAGGGGACATTGTTCTCAATGGCAATTTTGTAAAGCTCATTATCTGGTATGACAATGAATACAGTTACAGCAACCCTTAAATAGCATCAATACCCTCAAATTAAATAAATAAATAAATAAATAAATAAATAAATAAATAATCTATGCAGGGCCCAGCTTGAAAGCTAGAAAACTTAGAACAATGTAACATCAGAAGCAATAATCAGAAACATGTCTGTGGTAATTAATGAGACATTTAAGTGCAACTCAGACTTAATAACCCATGACTACACATGGTTTATCCTACCATTTTCCTAAGCACACCTCTTTATATTAATGCCTATGCTTAAATCTATATTAAAATGTTTTCTTAATAAACCTCAACTTGTTCTATTCTAATTCATCCCTGAAATTTTTTTCTGCGGCAAAGTCAGGAACCCTGGTTTCACTTGAGTTTCCCTAAAACGAAAGAAAGGCTGCTGGAGGCAGGACCCGTGCCTCCTCGGCCAGGCCCCATTGCTGCTCACATTCTGACAGTTGCTGTAACCTCATTGTAAAGCAAGAAATTAAAGAAGCAGTTTTCCCTCCCTACAGGAATACTTGCCCAATAGTCTCACAGTCTGCGTTTTATAATTTGCTGTTCTGTAGGAACTGTGTGGTGTTACAACAGAGCTTGGAATTCTTAAGAGATGGGTCCTGACACATTCGCAAATTCCCCAAATTCTAGACACCATTATAGCACAGAATTCCTCCCATAAAGCGCAGTCATGTATTACTAAAGCTTTAATTGACCCCCAAAGACCTTTATAAGTCTATAAATAGAGCAACAGACTCATTTATATAGCCAATAATACAAATTCTGTCTGGAAATTTTATTGAAACCGTTTGTGAATCGCCTTTCCTTATTGAGCATGTGGTAAATGCATTTGTGCCATAGATCCAAGCCCCTGCTGATGTGGCATTCCATCTTCATAATTTATCCCAAACTTGTGCTTTTCTAAATACTTGTACTTTTCCTGGATTTTTAAAACTTTTTTCTTTCTACGTTAGTGCTATTTGCTGCTTGATTTCAGTATTTTTCCCTGTGTGTTCCTTTGCTTAGTAGGGAGTATTTTGCATAAAACATGGTTTATTTTTTACAAAAGGTGAAAGAATGGAAAGATGAGCTAAGAACCATGAAGTCAGGCTCAACTCAGGATGCTGAATAGTCTCCAGCATGGATAAGTAACTCACCCGACAAACTAGCCGTTTCTCCGTGTTTCTGCACAGTATTCAAACTACCTCATCACGTGGCTCATTAGAGTCGCTCAGAAGTTACCAAAACCATATGTGGTGATGCTCCAAAGGCCCATTTTAGAGATCATGATATAATCTGCAAATGTCAGGCTTTTTGAGAAATGGAGGCTGGGGAACCAGACAGGCATGGTCTGAGTAAGGAACTGGGTTATTCGCTTTATGTTTTAAAAGCTGTGACAGCAGTTAGTTCTCCCAGGAACCTCTGTCAGGGGTCGGGTGACATGCTAAGTGTGCATTTTGCTGCTGAACCCCATGATCACCCTCTCTCGGGGTAACTTCACAAGTAGGAGTATTACTGTCTGTGGGAAACCAAGACCTGAGAAGAATTGGACATGTTCATTATTACACATCAAATAATTGGCTGGGAATCAAGTCAGGCTTGCCTAACCCAGTGACATCCGTCTTCCTTCCTGTCAATTGCTCTGTCTCTTTCTGGCTAAAGAGCAGAGTACACAGGCTGAAGAAGGCTCGGGTGTCTCTGTTATTTACTTTCCGGATACCATCTAGACCAGAGAGTAATAAAAAAGGGGAGGGGTAAGAATGGGAGGCAGGGGAGGATTCAACTTTAGAAATAGCTTGCCAGCATCTAGTAGTAGTTGGGGAGGGAATACCCTGGGTTAGAACATCTGGATGGCACAGCCTTCTCCAGAAGTACCTCCACTGAAGACTATACCACATCTCCTGCATGTGGAGCCAGATAGGTTAGACACACTGAAGGAGATCACCCTTGTATAAGACAAAGCATGGAACAGTGCCATCCTTGGAGGTGCTTAAGGATACTTTAGCCTGGAGCAGGTTGCAAGACTGAGCTGCAACCCTTTTGGGTTCTCTGCGACTTCTAAAATACAATGGAAGGATCAAGAGCAAAGCCTCTGGTTTTGGTGGCTGGAGTTTCTGGAGCACAGCAAGGGGCTGTGGCTTCAGATCCCCGGGACTTAGCACATGGTAAACTAAGCAAAGAGTCTGGGTTCTGGCCTCCTCTGACATTTACTCTGTTTTACTCCAATTTCAAATTACACTTTAACAAAAACAAAGAACAATTATGCTCTTTTACCTCATCTTTAGATTATGTGGAAAGTGAGATGCCAGGTTATTACTAAAAGCCAAGAGAAACTGAGGCCAATTTTCTCTAATTACCTAAAAGAATGCCACATGTAAGTATGGTAATATTTGATGTTTTAAAATATATATACATTTACATATATAGGCAGTTGGAAATATAGCAGAGGCTGGGCATATTGGCATGGTCTCTGATCTCAGTTTTTAGGCGGCAGAGGTAGGAGAACTGAGTTTCCAGAAAGTCTGACAGACAGACAAAAACACAAACAATCAACCAAAAAGATTTAAAAGTCTGGGGATGAAACTTGGTAATAGAGCTCTTTCTTGGCACACCAGGCCCTGGATTTGATCTCACCATTACAAGCAAATGAAAATAAAAAGTAATTTCAGATGCCACTTTACACATAGACAGAGAGGAAGGTATTCTACAAAGGCATCCTTATTGTTTAATTGAATCACAAGGTCTCAGACATGATTACTTTTGAGAGTAACATATGAAAATGTAAGCAAGGAAGGTCTGGGGAAATAGCTAGTGCCAAAGTCACACTGAAGAGTCCAGGAGTGCAGAGTCTAGGAGGGTGGTATACATAAACACTGGTGGTATACAGTGGGGCAGCCAGCCAGCCTCAGGCTTAGCCCTTGGGTCACTTGCAAGGTCCCCTGTAGGATTCTCTCATACACCCCTTTCTCTTTTCTTTGGCTTCTGTGTGCACCTAAATGAAAATATTGTTTATCCGGAGAGGTGGGCCCAGCACATGGAGCGGGCCCAGCTATTGGCTTCAGGAAGAAACCATGTATTGAAGTTGGCTGTAGACCTAGTGGTTTGCATTACCTTTGAGACACAGTGTTGTTTGCTCAGGGAGAGGAACTGGCTATGGGAGGAGGCACTTTCCTCCTCCCTCTCTGAAAATTAATGAGGGTTTCTTCTGGGCTGAGAAGACTGGGGATCTGAGCCCGACACAGACACAGAACTTGTTACAGTCAATGCTAAAGAATCCTGAAGCAACAACCTGTCCCCATGAGGCCCTTTTCTGTTCTGTTATCTGATACTTCTTAGAAATGAAAAGAACCATGTTCTACAGTTACATAGACAATGTGCAGTAGTTGTTATCATAATTACCAACAAATGCTGTAAGCATTTTATACACACATGAATTCAAAATTTCATTTTGTACGCATTTGTACATTGTATACACTTAGGATTTCGTCTTATCCATTAGATGCTTTCTCTTCTTTGCAGTTTGAAAGGCAAGGCATTCAGCAGCTCACATAAATCAACATGACATTCTGGTGGATCTGGGGAGAAGTTGCTCTTTTGGTACCCAGACTGCCAGAACCAGGGCTTTACCACAGAGCCTACCCTGTATCACTATTTAGCTCGCTGTGTATTGACTGGAAATATAAGTATTTCAGTGTTAGGGTGTCTCAGGTATCTCAAACCTCTTGATGTATTTCACTGACAAAAAGCATGTTGTCCTCTATCTACCTCACTGAGATGACCAAGACAAAGGAGAGACCAGAAAGGATTCTAGTCCTCAGGAATTATTAAAGCAAGTCTTCAGCCAACCGTCAGTCTGGATAACAGATGACAACTCCAAAAGCAGAGGGATGCAAACCAAACTGTAGAGCCCCATGGGAAAAATGAAAGAAAGAAAAAATCACATCCAGATCTGAAAGGCCGGAGAGTTCCTGCTTAGGTCAAAAATGCAGATTTTGAGCCTGGCTTTGTCGTCAGTCTTAATCAGAATCAAGTGGTTTTACATGGTTCCTTTTGATCACATGTTTTCCTTGTCATCTCACCCGGTTAAGATCAGAGTCCTGCAGAATGGCTTAAATGCTGGCCTCCAGAGGATCACTTGTGGGCACTCAATACAAGTTGTGTAGAAGATGTGGAAACAAGCGTATGTTGCATACACTGTTACTCATACATATAGTATACATTGTATACTTGTTACTGCCTCTACTAAATAAATCTAAAATAAAGACTACTGAGTACTCTGGTGGAGTTCATGCCAGTCTTTTCTCCCCACTGTCAATTCTGACACCACCTATTCATTGGACGAGTCCTTGCAGAACTTCCGCTCAGCTCTTTTTGAAATGGATCTTCTTGTGATGGTGCTTAGAATGTTCCGGCCAGGAAATGGATAAAAATAAATGCTTTTACTATGGTTTTGAGCAAAATGTTTGTTTCATCGGGTTATGGTTATTTTTATCCATCCTATTATAGAAGATGCCAGAGAGTTTCTAAATATTAATGGGTAATTGGTTTCAAGGAGCCCTACCAACCGCATGGATTTGCCAACTCCAAGTGTTCTTGTGTTTGTGCCCAGTGCTGCCTCAGCAGGCATGGGCCTTTTGGCTCTCTGAGTCTACAGGACTCTGCATCTTTAGTCCCTATAAATGAACACCTGCTAAAATTCTGCAACCTCAGTACTGCATTTGCCTGCTTTGAGATAGATCCTTCTTCGATATCTCAGTAGTATGACTTCGGTAAGCATTATGACTCCAGAGATATCTACATGGGAGTCTTATTAATTTGTCGTCTTCTAGAGCAAGGTTTTAAACAGCTTCCTGTGACTCCAGCCCTAGAGCCACATATAAGAACACTTTCCAAAGAAGTGCTCCATAATGGGGATGAGTGGGTATCACTGCACACAGTGCTCACTAGAGCCCCTTCTGGATGCTGACACCTGACAGTTCTGCTCAATCGCAGAACTCTTGGTTCCAGTCTTGTGCTTTGGCTGTGGGCTTTGCTAACTATGTCCTTTGTCTCTGGCTCCTTTGGGGGCTTCTGCCTCCTGACTTCTACCTGGCCTCAATAGTTGGACTTCCCACAATGACCAAAAGCTGTGTCCCTGAGCTGAGTTATTACATACATCCCCTTCACGTGTCCTGTTCTCTTGTTCTCCCTTCCCCATCCGTTTCCCTGGTACTGTGCTAAGATCCTGAGGCCATGCCAAAATCCATGATGGGTGCTGGCCCTGTGCCCTGGGATGTAGATAAAACCTAGAAAGATTATTTTTCTAATTTTTCTCCCTACCATATATATTTTAAAACAAAAAGCCATCTTTTTGTATTGCAAAGGTGTATTGAGGAGATTAACGTCTGTAAAGTGTGTGGATGGCTGTAGAAAGCAGCCATGCAGAAGATTGCTAAACCATTGCCTTGGCAACACCTCCACGTTAGGAAGAAAGCTAACACAAGCTACAATTAGAAAGCAAGGAGGCCGGTTTTGTTTTTAGCAAGCTCTGCACTTCCAGGTGTCTTTTATTCCCTTCAGTGTTACCACTGTGAACAACTGGAAGTCATTTCACTTATATCTGAATGACTCTCTGGTCCCAAAGATTGTTTGGAATGCCTGGTTGACATTTCCTATTGGGCTAGTGGCAGTTAGAAATAAACAACCAAACCCTTCGTCTTATTAAGGTGGCCTGAAATTTAAAATATCAAATCTGGGGACAAAGGGGAAGTTAATTATTAGTCCATAAAATATTAGAGAAAAAGGTACAAAGAGATGTCTATGTCTATTAGATCTGATTTCATTCATGTATATGTATGTGTACATGTGCGTGTATGTGTGTGTGTGTATGTACGTGTATGTGTATATGTATATATATATGCATGAACAGGAGTGGAGGAGGAATTACAGTCTTGTATATGAAAGAATGAGAAAGAAAGAATATCATTGGGATTTTGATGTCATATAGAGTGGTGACTTTGTTTCTCTTGGAACAAGGAGGGCAAATGGGGGCACATATGTTCCCTGTTAGAAAAGTCTGTCAGCTGCAGCCTTGACTGGAAACTTTCTGGAACATGAAACATGTGCAATGCTGTCAGCTAGAAGGCAGGGTGCCTTTCTTTGATCCAGTGTTCAAGAAGCTTCTCCTGATTGCCCATCTCTGTTGCTGCACAAGAGCAGAGGGGCTGAGGCAGTGCTGTCAAGGTTCCTGCTGGATTTCTGACTGTCACTAACTGGTCTGCCCCCACCTGCAAGCAATGTCTCTCTGCATCCCAGCCACCATTACCTTCATCCACTAATCTCTAGCTCTATCTCTCTATCTCTCAGGCCTCTCTCTGTCTTCAAATAGAAAAGCAACCGTTGCTGTCTTCAGATATAACCTAGCCCCTTTAGGGGCTTTCCGGATGAATAGCTTCTCAGTGGGTACTCTGAGATGCTTGCTATAGAAACCAAAGGAGAAAGAAAACTCTGGAAAGTCAAAAATACGAAAGCCTGCTGATGAACCTAGTTGCTATTCTTCTGTATTGTCAGCTAATTCCACTTTCGGGTGCGTACCAAGGAGGCAGAGATATTCTTGCCTTGTAAATTCTGTTTCCCAGCTTGACCTATGTGTGATTCTGGACAGCATGGAAAATGAGCTGAGTTCCTTGGGTTTCCAATATTCTCTGCAATCCAGCTGTGCTGACTGACAGATCCCTCTCAGGACCATTTGAGTGTAACTCAGGACATAGGGGTTCAGCGTGTGAGGCTGATTTTGCTTCTCAGGGCACATTCCACCTTCCCACCCTGTGATTGGCACACCTACCTTCTAGACTGGTCAGCGTTGCCACTCGGCCACACTTTAGAAACTGGTTTTGTGTGTGCCAGAGTATACTGAGGTTCCATGTTTACGTTGTTTGTTTCAATCCTTCTAGTTGATTGTGGGAATAAATTGGATTGTGTGTGCCTGTTTATCTATTGCCTAAATTTAATTTAGTTTAACAATCATCCATGCGGATCATACTAAGGCTGCAAAGGTGACATAAAATGTGATTGCACATCTCTCATCCTCCTTACACTGGTAAGTCAACAATGAAAGGGAATGTATTGCAGAATATGTTCAGAAAGATACAGGATCCACAAAGCTTGTCCCCTTACATTACATGGTTACACATGCTCTGCCAGGGGTAGGATCCCACTGAGAAGAAGAAAGACAGGAAGAAGAAAAGTCTCCTTGTCAAGCATCCCTCACAAGAGCTGAGCCTACACCTGCATCCTCTGGCTCCCATAGACACCTCTGAAGAGCGCTGTGCCAAACTGTTCTCAAGGCATAGGTGTGGAGTCAATATCTCACTTCACAAAATAATAGTGAAACCCAAAAGAGTGAAAGAGACCTCAGTGGACCATCAGCTCTAACACTCCAGGAAGGAATTCAGTCTTCTAACAGAAATTTGGTCCTACCCAGGTGAGGGAGCCCTTTCTGAAGAGATGCAGAAGTGACTCGTTAATTTTTTTCCTATTCAGCTATTTGATGGTGGAGGAAATCTGCTTCTGGCAACCTCCACCAGATGGACATCTCAACTCATTTCCACAAAGTCCCTCAGATGATTAAAAATGGTTACAAAAATATCTACCTTGTCATCCAATTTTCTTCCATGACTTGCTCCTCCGCTGGTAAATTCTACCAATTTCATCAAATGTTCTATCAAAACCTTCTTATTAGAATGTAAAAATAATGACCATTGTAGAAATCCAAACATGTAAAAAAGGGGGGGCACAGGAAGTGTGTGGTGTAGTTGGAGATAAATGTGTGACAATGACACTGTCATTAACAGAAGAGAGATGTCTTAATGAAACTGGGCACGAATGACACTTGAGGAGGCTGGTGACAGATGAGCAGAGGGATGAGAAACAGCCACAGAAGATGGACCAGGCAGAGAACACAGCTTATCCCGAAACTCAGAAGCAGAGGTGCCCACTGTTTAGAGAGTTGTAACGTCCCTCCTGATAGGTGGTTTGCACCAAGTAGCAGTAGACAAACAAACCTAGAGATGCAGGGGGCAGGAGCCAGTTCAGGGAGCCTGACACCTGCCTGGCAAAGTCATTTTATTTTTAATGTAACGATTAGAGGGAATACATGCCATTGAAGAGTTACTGAGACCTTTGTTTGGTTCTGACAATACCCTGTGCTGGCAGGATGGAAACACAGTGGATAAGAATAAGCTAGAGTCAGGAAGAGATGGACTGAAGAAGGATGAGAAGCAGAAGAGTGGCTGTGTGGGAAGACAACTAGAAAAACAAAGAGGAGAAAAAAGATGTAAGGCACAAAATCTCACCATAGCTTTGGTACTGCCTGGGGTGTTTGATAGTTTATGGGAAAGGGAAAGTTAATGTCTTGGTTTGGTTTGGTTTGGTTTGGTTTGGTTTGGTTTGGTTTGGGGTTTGGTTTGGTTTGGTTTAGTTTGCTTGTTTGTTTATTTGTTTGTTTGTTTTTTAATGATGTAATCTCTAGTGGGCATGACTACACTCCAGGGTAGACCTCGCTCCCAAGACTAGCTGGGCACTATCAACTGGACTCCTCAGGGAGCGAAAAAAGAAAGAAAGAAATCTGAAAGTTGATAGGAAAGGGATAAGAGGATAGAGAAGGTAATTATGGGAGGAGCTGGGGAAGGGGTAATTATGTTCAAAATACATTTTATAAAGTTCTCAAGGAATTATAAACATATTGTTTAAAAATGATCTGGGAATGGAGGCAGAGAGATAGTTCAGCTATGAAGGGCATCTGCTGTTCTTGCAGAGGACCAGGGTTTGGCTCCCAGTAGCCATCATAGTGGTTTGCACCATGCTGTAACCTCAGCTCCAGGTGATCCATCGCTTATGTCTGGCCTCCACAGGCACCAGGCCCTCATGAGATACATAGACTCCTAGGCAGGCAAGACACTCACACACATAAAATAAAAACAAATACATCTATTTTTAAGCGACCTGGGACAGCGCGAGGGCCTTTAATCCCCACTAAGTGCATGGGGCACTGCAAGGCCATCTAAAACTCAGTTCATTTGAGAGAAGGGTTAAGAAATGAGACAGGAGGCAGGATTGAACCAGGCATGGGCTCCTGAAAGAAGTGTAAAGGAATGAGAGCTTCACTGCATGCCTGATTTAGAACTAACTTGGCCGTTATGCATTGAGAAGCCTTTTACTGTTACTAAAGTTTTTTGTTTGTTTGTTTGTTTTGTTACTCTATATAAGTTCACAACCTACGGCTGAGGAAGCGGGGCTATGTAGCATGAAATACTGTTTGCTCGTTCACATCTTAACCAGTGGATTGTTTTTCAAAATTGCAGTCAATCCTTTCAAATCTTTATCCCATTTAATCAAATTGAATGAATATATATATTTTAAATTCCAGTCAGCTCTCTTGCTCTTAAAGCACTCATTAAAGGAAACTTGTGGAGGAAAGGGCTTATTCCCTTGCAGTTTTTAATAACATTTCTTTGTTCTGCATATTTAGCCTTTCCATTATTATGTGTCATGAGGAGTTTCTATTCTGGTCCTGTCCTGTGCCCGATATGTTCCCTTTCTTTAGATTGAAGAAATTTTTCTTCTATTCAGGATCACACACACACACACACACACACATACACACACACACACGCATGCGTGTGTGTGATTATATTTGTATGTAACAAATATAATTTAAAAGATGAGGCTTTAGAATTTAGGGCCATGGTAGAGGTTTTAGGAAGGGTATCTGAGAAGGACTGGAAGGGGTCATGCTATAATTCTAATTAAATTAAATATATTTTTGAAATATTTTCAGTTTCTTTCACCTGGGATTCCTCTCTTTCCTCTAACCTATATTTGTTGGTTTGGTCTTTCTATAGTATCCTAGATTTTTTGAATGTTTTGTGCCTAGGTGGGTTTTTTGTTGTTGTTATTGTTTTTTGTTTGTTTTTTATTAATTTGACATTTCTTTGATTGAGATTCGTTTCTTCTTCCTTGACTTCAAGACCTGAAATTGTCTTTTCTGTGTCTTTTAATCTGTTGGTGAGGCTTATCTCTGAGGCTTTCGTTTGACTTGCTTAGGTTTTTATTTCTGTCTTTTCTAAGTTTGGGTTTTCTTTAGTGATTCTATTTCTTTGTTAAATTCTCCTTTCATGTCTTTAATTGTTTTCATTATTTCGTTCAACTGTTTGTCCTTTCATGGTCTTCATAGGCATTTATTTTGATCCTTTTTAAGTCCTTTGCTATATTAATAATTTTGAAGTCCTTGTCTTGTGCTTTTCCCAGAGCCTAACACAGCAGGGTTGCTGGCTTCTGGAGGAGGTGTCATCTTGGTTATTCATATTTGTGACTTTACACTGGGATCTAGGCTTCCATTCCCCAATGTAGATACCTGGTCTTGTCTTTGTTAGATGGGTGTTCCATTCCTTGGTTCCACTTGTCCAATCTGGGTCCCAGCCAAGCGTGGCAGATGTGAGGTCCCTAGTACTGAGCCGTCCTTCAGGTTGATGAGAAGGTCACAAAAGAAAGGAGATGGGCCAAAAAGAAAGGCTGACGGGGTGGCAGGGATGACCCCTGGGTCCACACCAAGAGGCCGAGTGCCAAGAAGATGGTGGTGGGCGGGGAGGATGGGCTCAGCCAAGCAGGCCGCAACAGGACTAAGAGGAAGTCTGAAGAGACTGGAATAGAGGACAGGAAAGAGGATGTCGTTCCACCGTGTCCCTGTCTAGTATGGAAGCTTGGGAACTTAATAATATCATGTTATAGTTATTGCTGTAGCTATATTGAGTATAAAGCAGAGCCCTTCAATTCAGAGAACTCAAAAGCTATATGATGTTTATGAGAAACCCGCTTTAAATATGAAAGTCAGGCTGATCAAGTATACATCAAAGAAAGTAATTAGCATGGATAAAGTCTTCTTGTAATGACCAGAAATACAATTCATCAAGAGGCCATAACAATTCTAAATGGTTTTGTATCTAATATCAGAGCCTCAGAATCATTAAGCACAGCTTGACAATACTGGGGAAAGAAACAGTAAGTCTGTGAGAGCCAGGGATTTCAGCACCCATCTCTTGGTAATTGCCAGAATATCATTTCCTATTTAGAAAACCAAATAGTACTATTAATGTGGTAATTCTAGTATGTTCCTTAAAGGACTGCCCACACTGATTCCATACCTGACAGGCTAATTTACAATCCAGTCAGCTGTAGACACAGGCTAGCTTTTTTCAGTATTCTCACCAACAAGAGTTGTTATCTTTTGTTTGTTTGCATTTTTATTTATTGACTCTACATCCTGATTGCAGCTTCCACTCCCTCCTCTCCTCCTAGTCCTTTCCACCCACGCATTCACTCCTTCTATTCTCCTTAGAAAATGGGAGGTCTCCCATGGATATCAACCAGCCTTGGCACATGAAGTTGCAGTAATAACAGTCACATCTTCTTCTCTTGAGGAAGACAAGGTAGCCCAGTTAGGGGAAAGGGATCTGAAGGCAGGCAGTAGAGTCAGGGACAGCCCCAGCTCTGGCTTTTTGAGTCTTGCATGGAGACTCAGACCCAACTGCACAACTGGAACATGTGCGGAGGGCCTAGGTCTATCCCAGGCATGCTCTCTTGGTTGGTAGTTCAGTGTCCGTGAGCCACTATGGGCCTATTAGTGGTAACCATTCTGCCTAGGCTAGGCTAAGATGAAATTAAAAGGTGGTTTTATTTCCCTGTTAAATAAGGGTGTGTGTGTGTGTGTGTGTGTGTGTGTTGTGTGTTTTCTTTATAACTGCAGAGCTGTTCATTTCTTTAGCCCGATTGTTGTTTGGGTTGTTGGGGATTTTTAGTTTACAGTGTTTAACTGGGATTGCTTTGCCTACTTGGGGTCTTTTGTGTTTCTATGGGGATTATCGTTATTTTTTCTCTTTTAAAAGATACTTTCTTTTTGTTTTTGTGCACACATGTATGTGCATATGTGTGGGGGTATATGTGCATGAGTGTGGGTACCTGTGGAGGCCAGAGGGGATGTGTGTGTGTTAGATTTCCTGAGGCTTCCCCATTTTTTTTTTGTTCACCAGCTCATCATGTTGTTCAATCTCCATGCATTTGCATATACATGCTCTGTGGTTTCTCTTGCTGTTGATTTTTAGTTTTATTCTACGGTGAGTAGAGAGAATGCCAACAATCATTTCAATGTTCTTGTATCTGTTATGATTTGATTTATGACCTAAAATACAGCCTATTTTAGAGAAAGAAAGACTCCATGCATTGGTGAGAATGAGCATTTTGGAGAGTTTGGAGAGTTTGTTTGTTTGTTTGTTTGGGTTCTGTAGATGTTTTTTAGATCCTTTTGATCTAGAATATTATTTAACTCTAATGCTTCTCTGTTGAATTTTTTCTGTCTTGATAGCTCATATATTGGAATGCATGGAGTGCTGAAGTCACTCACTACAGCTATGTTAAGGTCGATCTGCATCTTAACATACAGTCCTGTTTATTTTATGAAGCTGGATTGCTGAAATCCAGTAAACACACACTGAGCTGCTGTATCATCTTAGTGAAGTGTTCCCTTGATCAGTATGAAGTAGCTGTTCCCTCTCCTCGCTGCTGTTGACTTGAAGCCTACTTTGTATGAAATTAGTACACTGATACCTGCTTGCTTCCTGGTTCTCTGTGCATGGAATGACTTCTCCCATCTGTTTACTCTAAGGCCCTGCTTATTTTCACCAGCAAGGTAAAACAAACACCTCTTGAAGGCAAGAAATAGCTGAATCTTGAATTATAGAGCAACCTGCTAGTCTTTTTGTTGAAGAATTATTCATATATTCTGAAAAGTAGCCACACCTTGCAGTAGATGCTGAATTCGTGGCTATTTCTTGTCATTACTCACTATTCTCAACTCTATCTAGCCCACATCGATTTCCCTTTGTTGGAATTCAGAATGAGGCACCTGAGCCTGAGTTTATAGAAGGAAAAAAGAGACAGAGACAGATATCACCAGGCCTCTTGCAGCAAGGACACTAGAACAAGGGTTAGGACCCCAACAAATCACACTCTCTTCTTCCTAAGAGGACTGCCTCCTGCATGTTTTGACATTTTGGGTTCTCCTGGAGAGGAGGTTGTCATGCTTCCCTGGCACACAATGTGCTAGTTCTCAGCATTCTAAACCCAGTGCCTTTGATCTCATCTCTTGAGGGATTTCTCACCCTGTGTTATTATATCTGTCAGCATTATTAGCCAAAAGTGTCCTCTGTCTTGGAGGAAGTGACCATGCATGGTGGCTCAAGGAGACCAGCGTCTCAGCATCCTTTCTTTAGATCCTCAATGCTATTACAAAACAAAGCTATAGATAATGCCCCCCTAATAACTGGGTTCTGACTTCTTTGTAAGATCAATTTCCTGTTTTATAGGTTTGAAGAATGATACTCCTTGACCTGAACTTAGTCCTCTCTGTACTCACTTGCCACTGAACTGCTTTACTTACAAGCACTCCTACTATAACTTCTCACCAGAATGTATCGTATAACATGGCTCCACCTTCCAGTGTAAATGTCACTGGAAGTCTCAGAGACACCCTAATAACTACCAGTCACAAGTGCTGGTTATCGCAAATACTCATTCTTAGAAAGTGTCACACATCCAATCCACTGGAAGTATAGAACACAGAGCGGGTGAAGTGTCCCATAGCCTGCAGATCATTTCTGGTTTTCAGGTTTATTTGCTCAAAGACAACAAGGATAACCATTTTGCTTTCTGATTTTTTTTTAAGTTACAATAAATAAAAATAAGTTCACTTCTATATGAACAAGAGTCTTACCAGGAATGTGTTCTTGGGGGCAGATTGAGGTCTCTCGTGATTGTTACAATCAAATTATGAAAACCAGAAGGGAGAACCCGTGTCATGATTGTTCTGAAAAACCAGGGGATTTCTCCTTCTATGTCATTGGCTGTGCTGCTCAGCTCCCAGGTAGGAGTGTCTACAAACTGCTGTCAAATCTTGGCTACTCCACCAAAGAGCAGTCAGGCCAAAAAGTATACACAGGCTCTGATTTAAAATTGGAATTGGATATAATAAATCATTATAAATTTACATATGCAAAACTATACAGAACTTATACCAAGTCATCTAATAATCAACAGATTCATTTAGACATGCCAGGACCAAATCAGGGACTGTAAAGAAGAAACGAGCAGAGACAAAGGAAGGAAAGAAGAGACTAAAGGAAGGCAGGGAGCAGGAGGAGGACTCACAGATATCAATAACTTCAAACAGTTAAGAAAGAAGAGAGAGCCTATGGAGCTAGTCCTGCACGCACCAAAGCGCAGCGTTCTCTGTCCTCAGCTCTGTCACCCTCACAAATGTTAAGCACACATGACAAAGCAACTCATTTTATTTTCTTAGAAAAGACATGAGGGCTCAGTGGGTCAAGGCACCTGTTGCTGAGCCTGATGACTGAATTTGGTCCCAAGAACTACAGAATAGAAGGAAGAAAATTGACTCTACGATTGTCTTCCAGCAGACAGCTAGACCCACACACAATAAAAATGTAATTTTAAAAATCACTAGTTTTACATCTGGATTCTGTATTGTGTGCTGGTTAGTTTGATGTCAGAGAAGAGGAGGAACCCTCAAAAGAGAAAATGCCTTCATTTGATCATAAGATGGGGCTATAGGCAAGGTACAGGGCATTTTCTTAACTAGTGATTCATGGAGGAGGTCTAGCCTATTGTGGGTGGTATTGTCCCTGGCTCGGCAACTGAGTTCCATAAGAAAGCAGGCTGAGTAAGCCATGAGGAGCAAGTCAATAAGCAGCATCCTTTCATGGGCTCTGAGTCAGTTCCAACTCCTGCCTCCAGGTTCCTGCCCTGCTTGAGTTCCTGTCCTGACTCTCTTCAATGGTGGACTATAATATGAAAGTATAAGCCAAATAAAACTTTTCTTCCCTAAGTTGGTTTTAGTCATGGTGTTTCATCATAGCAATACTAACCCTAACTACAACAATTGAATCTGTAATGACTTCTAATTTTAAATGTTGAACATATAAACATCTTAATCTTCTGTCATCTTTTGGTTTAAGTTTGAAAATATGGTCCTTCAGAAATTTTAAATTCTAGCAGAGTCTTGTCTAACGAAATATACTCGCTGCTTCTTGAACATTTTGAAAGACTTTGTTTTAGTTCTATTCTATTCTATTCTATTCTATTCTATTCTATTCTATTCTATTCTATTCTATTCTATTCTATTCTATTCTATTCTATTCTATTCTATGTTCTATTGCTGTGAAGAACACTGCGACCAAAGTAACTCTTATAAAGGACATTTAATTAGGGCTGCCTTACAGTGCAGAGGTTGAGTCCCTTATCATCATGACAGGACCATGGCAACAGGCATGCTCAGACAGACACAGTGCAGAAGAGGTGGCTGAGAGTTCTACCTCCATATTGGGAGGTAGCGGGAAGAGAGAGGGAGAGGCATGGAGCTTGTCTTGAGTATTTGAAACTCCAAAGCCCACCCACAATGATACACTTCTTCCCACAAGGCCACACCTCCTGATCCCTCTTAAGGGTCACCACCCCCTAATGACCATGCATTCACACAGGTAGGTGGGGATGGGGTGGCATGGCAGGCAGCAGGAGCAAGAGGCTGACTGATCCCATTTTCATCCCACACAGGAGGCAGAGAGAGTGAGTAAGAAATAGAATGAGACAATAAACCCTCAAAACTTCCTTCTAAAAGTTCAATTAACCTCCCCAAACAGCACCGTCAATTAGAAGTCTAGTGATCAATATTGAACATATGAAGGACATTTCTCATTCAAATCACCATGCATAGCATTTACTGTTGTGTAGCTGTTTGTTAGTTGTCTTCCTTAGTACTCTGTTAACCTTGAAAAATACCTTGAAAAGTACCTTAGTACTCTGTTAACCTTGAGAAATAAAAGACAGCTAAAACCCAGATTTTTTGAGATGTAATATATACACCATATGACTCATTCGTTTAAAATATGCAATTAGATGATATTTGATTTAGTTACAGAGTTGTCTGCTGCTGTTGCAGCTATAGATCTTTATTACCCTAAAGTGTTAGGTCCAAATCAGACTCCAAAATGGCAGTACTGCTGGCAATATCATAACATAACGACTGTTATTGGTTAAACAGAATCCAAATTGGAGCTTTCTGATGACTAGAAAAATCACTACCTCCCCACGAAGGCCAACTACCTCGGGCAAGAGCATCTCGTTCCTGGTCAATCCAAACAGCCTATATCAGCTCAAAGGCTCCTACTGAATCAAATGAAATCTGCTTTCTTTTTTCTCTTTTCCCTTCTTTCCTTTTCCTTTCTTTTCTTTCTCTTTCCTTTCTCTTCTTTCTTTCTTTCTTTCTTTCTTTCTTTCTTTCTT
>NW_021620801.1:590579-627206 GCF_004785775.1 Grammomys surdaster | reverse complement strand
TTCTTTCTTTCTCTCTCTCTCTTTCTTTCTTTCTTTTCCTTCCTTCCTTTCTTTCTTACTTTCTTTCTTTTTCTTTTTTCTTCCCTCCTTTCCCTTTCTTTCTTACTTACTTTCTTTCTTTTTCTTTTTTCTTCCTTCCTTTCCCTTTCTCTCTTTCTTTCTCTCTTTCTTTCTTTCTTTCTTTCTTTCTTTCTTTCTTTCCATTTTGCTTCTTCCTGTGCCTCCCCCTTCTATGAGATAGCTTTGGCTGATTGATCACCAGTAAAGCTTTCTTTCAACCCACAGAGCAGTTTATTTTTGTGGGTTCATTGTGTCCTTGCTTACAAAAAGGAAATGTGCCCATTTGCAGACATGACCTTCCTCTCCACCCTGGGTCTGAAGCACTCTTAGGCTACTTTCTAGTTCTACAGATACATCTATTCTAAGTGCTTCAAAGAAATTGAATCAGATAATATGTGACATTTTGGGTATATGTAAAGGAGTTAATGAGCAGACTGTATTTGGAGACATCTGAGTTATTGAACTAACATATTTACCAGCTTTATGGCTTTGGGACGTCACTTTATTTCTGTGTCTCTTTGCCTGTTTGTAAAATGAGGTTAGCAATTATTTTCTTAAAAGACAGTAGTGAGAAATTAGAAGATATGGCAAGTTCCTAGACCAGGGTTTGCTCAATAAGTAGCAGTTCATATCTGCATCCCTATATGTTCATAGCAGCATATATAATTAATGGATAATTGATAAAAATGGTAATGTCATTCTTTTAGAATGCTAGTAGATTCTCTGTGACCTAGGGGAAGGGCAATATCAATACTGGAAGATCTTCCTTTGTCTTTTGTCTCCCAGTCCCTGTTTTCCTTCAACAGAGAAACAACAGAATCCACAACAAATCAAGAACCTGAGATCAGAGGGAAAGCTTTTGGGGTCTGGTCCTGATACTGGCATGCTGAAAGTTCTTAGAAAATTTAGGTTATTTCTTTCAATCTCTGGCATTCCTTTGCATAGATTTTTTAATCTGATTGTTTTTTATTTTTTTCTATTGTAGGACAAAGGAAGCTGGAATTATATACCTGAACAACATGTGAACTATCTTTAACATAGATGCGCAATAGTATGTGAATCTTACATAGAAAAAAAGAGGAAAGAAAAGGAGCAAAACAAAGGAACTCACACAAAGGAAAGAAAAGTTCAACCACCATTCATCATTGAAATTAAATCTAGAGATGTCCAAACAAAGCAGGAACTTTCACCATAAAAATAATAAGGCTGATTCACAGAAGGGAAATTCATTAGCATGCTAATCCAATTCCCCAAAAACAAAGGGAAGAAAGACATTATGATAAGTTTAGTTGAATCATACCCACAATGTAGGGTGTAATGATTGAATCACCCAGCTGGAAGGAAATTGGATAGAGTCCTATTAAGTAGAAAAGGTGAGAAACAATTCAATCTCTATGGGAGAAACATGGCCGAGTTTTAAAAGAGAGGATACAACTTCTAAGAGAAAGTATTACACAAGTTTTCTGTAGGTCTCAATTTAAAAAAAAACTATAATCCTACAAACTATCAGAATAGTTAAGACAATAGATATTAGTTGGAATTGGCTATTAAAGTAGTTTAGCTTTAACAAAGGAAAGAAAAGAATAGAAGCAATCTTGGAAACTTTCCACATTTTGCCTTTTGGGGTTTGTTTTTTTTTTGTGGTTTTTTTTTTGTGTGTTTTTTTAAAAGAAGCTAGGTAAATTACCTATCTTCTAGTCAGAAGCAATTATGTGAAGTTCAGATGGAGAAATATAAAGCTGGTGTCATGGAAACATTCAAATTGATAAATTCCAGCCTTTTCAAACAGGCTGAGAAATTTTTCAAAAATAGCCATGAGGTAGGATCCATTATTAGCATAGAAGTAGGCTGAACATTCTCCTCTGAAATTACTCTGGTTCTTTATCTTTATCAAGTGATCTATGCCATAACAAAAAAAAAATTATCATTTGATCCAAAGAAACAAGGCCAATAAAAATTTCCATTTATTTATCTCTTTCAAAGAGTATGTAGAACAGTAAAACATGCACATGTGCATATATACACGTATATGCATTTACTTATATACATAGCTGATGGAAACATAGTTTTTCTCTGAACTAGGTATTAGGGATTTGCAGATAATCAGAGGGCCAAGGAATACTGCAGCGATCACAGCACAGAGGAGATCTATTGCAGGAGATTTATTGGAGTGGGTGACAAAGAGAATGAAAGGCTGCCTCTGAGTAAAGAAGGATAGAAGAGGGCAGTCTGTGAAGGCACGGGCTTCATGAAGGGTGTGCAGCTCACAAGGACAGTGGCAGTGTTTGGCAGCTGGTGATGATCTGGCTGCTAGCTGAGCCGATGAAGGCTGGCTGGTTCTGGAATGTGGGTGGTTTACAAATACTAGGAGCTTTCTTTATAGCCAAGGCTATCCTGGAACTCACTATGTAGCCCAAGATGGCCTTGAGTTTAAAGCCATCTTTCTGCCTCAGTCTTGCAATTCTTGGGATTATAGATATATGCTACCATACTGAGCTTGAAGTGTTTCAATTCTTGCTAGCCCCTGGTATCATAAATCTGTGACCTACTTATGTATTTATGGATATGCCATTCTAAAATATTCTACTGCCTTGCCTACTATTGTGAAAACAATGGCATTCTCAGAAGCCAGACAAACTTGAGACTCCATTTTTGATTCATATGATTCAACAATCCCACTTCTGGATAAATATCCAAAGTGGGTGACTGAACCCCCATGTTTACTGCAGCACTGCTCCAATTAGCCAAGAGAGGAAATCAACACAGGTATCTCCACCAGCATATATTGAGATACTTATATACAACTGGTTCTTACTCAATTACAAAAAAGAAGGAAGTTGTGTCATTTGCCACAAAATTGATCAAACCAAAAGACTTTCTAATTCAATGACATAAACCAGGCACAGAAAGACAAATACTATATCTCTTGGATGAAAGAAAGTTGAGCTTCAAGAAGGTAGACGGTGCTTGCTAGAGCCTAGGAAAGGGATCAGGAATAAAGGAGGTTAGATAAGTAACAGATACAAGCAGTTAGAGGGGAAGAATAATGCACAGTGTTCTACCAGAAGGCAATTTTATTTTACATTGTGCCCAACCTAAACCCTGCAGACTGCATTTGTTTCAGGGTAACTATGAATGTGATTCAGCATGAAAACTTACTTGAAACCCTGTGAGAAGTTGCTTTTCTTTTCCCATTTTTCTTCTTTTGTAATTTTATTTAGTGGTTCTCAACCATGAACTTTATAGATGATGTACTGGCTGGTTTCATGTGTCAACTTGACACAAGCTGGAGTTATCACAGAGAAAGGAGTCTTCCCTGAGGAAATGCCTCCATGAGATCCAGCTGTAAGGCATTTTCTCAATTAGTAATCAATCGAGGAGGGTCCACTGTGGGTGGTACCATCCCTGGGCTGGTGGTCTTGGGTTCTATAAGAAAGCCAGGAGAAGCAAGCCAGTAAGTAATATTCCTCCATGACCTCTGCATCAGCTCCTGCTTCCTGACCTGCTTGAGTTCCAATTCCTTTGGTGATGAACAGCAATGTGGAAGTGTAAGCTGAATAAATCTTTTCCTCCCCAACTTGCTTCTTGGTCATGATGTTTGTGCAGGAATAGAAACCCTGACTAAGACAGATGACACCATTTGTGACTCAACATCAAAAGGCTAGACATTCCTTCAATCTATTACATGTTCTATGAAGAACTAGAAAGAGAAGTTCAAAGGCCTCAAGAAATAATAAGAAGAGAGAAGTATTCACTGCTTTCATTTGACTATTATACATTATACACATACCTTCATTCCACAAATATGACTATATGTCAGTATTAAGAAGCCAGGTCTGGTGGTGCATGCCTGCAATCCCAGCACTTCAGAGGCAAAGGTAGGAGAATTACCTCTTCCTTGAGGCCAGCTTGGACTGCATATCAAGTTTCAGATAGGCCAGGGTAAAGCAAGAT
Organism: Grammomys surdaster; assembly: GCF_004785775.1. Taxonomy (NCBI): domain Eukaryota; kingdom Metazoa; phylum Chordata; class Mammalia; order Rodentia; family Muridae; genus Grammomys; species Grammomys surdaster. The sequence goes on along the minus strand of NW_021620801.1, from coordinate 623,192 downwards.
CGTGCTTCAAAAATAACATAAGTCTCTCCTCTAGCCAAACAAGATGCCCAAAGGAAAGAAGGCCAAGGGGAAGAAGGTAGCCCCAGCCCCCGCCATCCTCAAGAAACAAGAGGCCAAAAATGTGGTCAATCCTTTGTTCAAGAAAAGGCCCAAAAACTTCAGCACTAGGCAGGACATCCAGCTCAAAAGAGATCTAACATGCTTCGTCAAATAGCCCCGCTACATCAGGCTGAAGAGGCAAAGAGCCATCCTCTATAAGCGGCTCAAAGTACTTCCTGCCATTAATCAGTTCACCCAGGCCCTGGACAGGCAAACAGCTACTCAGCTGCTTAAGCTTGTCCACAAGTACAGGCCAGAGACAAAGCAAGAGAAGAAGTAAAGGCTACTGGCCAGTGCTAAGAAGAAAGCTGCTGGCAAAGGGGACATCCCAACTAAGAGACCACCTGTCCTCCGAGCAGGAGTCAATACAGTCACTACCTTGGTGGAGAACAAGAAGGCTCAGCTGGTGGTGATTGCCCATGATGTAGACCCCATTGAGATGGTGGTTTTCCTGCCTGCCCTGTGCAGAAAGATGGGTGTGCCCTACTGCATCATCAAAGGAAAGGCCAGGCTGGGACGCCTGGTCCACAGAAAGACATGCACCACTGTTGCCTTCACACAGGTTAACTCGGAAGACAAGGGTGCTCTGGCTAAGCTGGTGGAAGCTATTAGGACCAATTGTAATGACAAATATGATGAGATCTGCCAGCACTGGGAAGACAATCTTCTGGGTCCTAAGTCCGTGACTCGCATTGCCCAGCTGGAAAAGGCAAAGGCTAAAGAACTCACCGCTAAACTGGGTTAAATGTACATTAAGTTTTCTGTACATAAATATAATTACAAAATTTTAAAAAATAACATAAATAAGTAAATAAAGTTAAAACAAAATAAAAGTATAAAAGTTAAAAGTAGGTAAGAAGACAGCATTCTCCAAAGATTCTCATCTCCTGTAAATTGTGTGAATAACTCTGAGCCATTACAGAAGCCGAACTTGAGCCGTGCACATTTTTTTCCTTGCCTTATTTCATCAGTGATCTACTGAAATGTTTATAGCAGCTTTACAGTGAAAGCAGCTGGGAGATCAGATGTAACCCAGCTCCAATGCTCAAGGAAGGGCAGCACTGTCTGTGGTTTAGCCTGGTCTTCTGGAATTCACGACACTAAGGCAGACAGCCAATCCTGAGCATCCTTGGGCATGGTCCTTCTGGGAAGAGGGAAAGTAAAAGCGACCTGACACTGACATGTAGTATTCTTACCCGAACCTTATGTGGAATGAGTCAAAATCCAGACTCCAAGCAAGCAACATGCAACTCATTGTGAAAACCAAGCACACAAACATCCTTTAATAGAAAATGATGGTACAGGAAGGTGGTTATTGACGGCTAGTCATCAAAACTGAGCCCTTTCCAGTGCTCATAACCATCCAGGCTCTCATCCTAGCACTAAACACGCTCATCAAATCTCTCTGACAGGCCACACAAAATTAATCCCTAGTTCTTGGATTTGTTTTGTTGTCCTTAATGTTCCTCTAAGAGTATGTTGTTGTTGTTTTGTTTTGTTTGCTGTTGTTTTGTTTTCCAAATAGCATAATTCTGTTGCCCAGGATAGCAACCATTAGGCTTTCCCAGTGACTTGTCACTTGATCTAATCGATAGTGTGTTTTAATTTCTCTTCTATGTCATTGGGCAAATGATTTGGTCACTCTAAGACTTGGTTTCTTATATATAAAACAGTAACCATAATACTAAGAGTTATAAATGCTTTGGTGGCATTCGCATCAAATTTTAATTGGTTTATAGCCATAATGGTCCTGTGTCTAATTTTTTTTTTTTGAGGGCAGTGCCTGTGTGTGATGGATTTCTGTGTCTTCAGTACCTAAAACAGTACTTATAAAACAAAACACTGTAGAAATGTTTACTGAATTATACTGAATAAGCTGTTCACATCATGGCAGTCTTTGACATATAACTCATAATACTTTTACAAAGTCAAAAGCACCAGTCTTAAATCCATATTATTGTTCACTTTCTGCACACTCTCAATGAGAAATTTCCTTAGTCCATGAATTTAGATTTTCCTATGAGTCTTAATTTGCCTAATGGAATGTTAATGGCCATGAACAGATGTGTTAATTGGTTTTGCATGATTAGGCTTGCTTTCCTAAACCCTGACTTTCACCCCGAGAAGAGTATTCCATGGTCCAAGAGGAATGAAATGCAATGGACGCTGAGCTCTCCTTGAAGGCAATCTAGGTCAGCCAATTTTGAAGTGAATGGTATGTGTCAACAAAGAATGCTTATTACCCTACACTACTTTTTTGGGTGGTGAGCTAGAGAACACTACTACACTACAGTTTGTTGATTAATCCAGGGGTGCTTTCTCAGAGCATGTGCATCATTTGTTATGGAATGAGTTCTAAATGTAGACTATACTTTCACATTAACCAGTCTGTTTTTCAAATAGAATTCAGTAAATTATCTACTGATGTAAATGTATCATTTGGGCCTAATAATTCAAGTAGTGCAGGGGTTAAAATTGAGGACTTAAGATCTATCTCTCCAATAAGACATTTTTCCTGGGATTAGAGAGATGGCCCTGTGGTTAAGATCACTGGTTGTTCTTCCAGAGGTCTGGGGTTCAGTTCTCACTGCCCACATGGTAGCTCACAACTATCTGTTACTCTAGTCCCAAGAGATATGACACCCTCTTCTGTCCTCCTTTGTCATCAGGCACACATATGGAACACAGACAAACATTCAGGCACAATACTCATACACATTAAATAAGTAAACAAATTAATAAATCTTAAAAACAGCAACAAAAACAAAACAAACAAAAAACTCAAATCAGTATGTTTCTCCCAAGCAAGTTTCTACACACACACACACACACACACACACACACACTAAATATTTGTTTTATAATATTTTAACTAATATGAGGATTTCTCATTTCTACTATTGCTCCTGTTACTCCTTGTTATGATTTAAATATGACATAACTACCCAAAGGCTTATGTGGAAAGGTCTTGGTTCTCAGCTGGTGGGCCTAACCATTGAGAAGCAAATGGATTGTGGGTGCTCTGACTTAATCAATGGACTAACCCAGTGATGAATACATAATCTGATGGCATTATTGGAAAGTGTTGGAATCACTGGGAGGTGGGATCTAGTTGGAGGAAAATGGTCTCCAGAACCATTCCCTTGAGGGCGATAGTTTGTTTCAGACTCCAACTTTGTCTGCTGTTTCCTGGCTACCAGACAAGGAACAACTCTCCTCCAGGATGCCCTTCAGCCACTGGCCCAGAAACAGTGAAGCCACCTAACCTTGAACTGTGACCCCCCAAAACCATAAGACAAAATGACTTCTCCTTTTAAATTGTTTCTATTGTCATAGCAACAACAACAACAACAACAACAACTAACACTTTCCCAATGCCAGTATTTTGGGACAAAAAAAATATCAATAAGGTATCATCAACTTCATTTTTCTACAAGAGAAAGAATACAGAGAAGTGTAGTTTGAGGACTCACGTGGTCTGGGTCACGTCTGTGCTCATACATCTAAGGTAACATTAACACAACTCTGCTTAGTAAGAACGTTATCATTTGAGTCATCTATGATTAGTTTTTGTTGACATCATTTTTAATTTTAAGCATACTAGGGTACTTATTTGAATCTGATGCAAAGCACTAAATTCAAATTATGTTTGCTGCAAGGTATAGCCTCTTTTGAACTCAATCTGTTCTCATAGATTTCAAAATTGATACTGGATTAAGGAGCATCATATTTAATGCTTGGCCTACCTGAAAATATCTTGTGACAAACTGTTCTGGTTGTATATGTACTGGTTGTATATGGCCTCACAGTAATCTATGCTAAAGTTAGACACTTAAGACAAGAAAACAACTTGGTTTGCTGATGGATCTGCGGTCTTGCTGGGTCCACCAAGATCAACTCATCTACTCAGTGTAGGAGTCCAATGGGGCAGGTTTGATTAGAATATGTTTGAGTATGAAATGTCCTAAGTACGCTCAAGTATTTGAATACTTGGTCCTAAGCTGGTGAGGCTTTTTGGAAAGGCTGTAGAAACATTTAAGAGGCAGAGCTTTAGTATATGAAGTGTATCTTTTGGGAAGGTCTTTGCGATGTCATAACCTACCTCTACTGTAGCAGGGTATTTATTTTGCTACATTGTATTCACAGTGGAGCTCAGTGATTAGGCAGTAGATGAGGAGGTGGAGCTAGGAGAAAAAGAGAGGAAGGGGAGGGGAGAGAAAGGGGAAAGGGAAGGGAAGAAGAGAGGAAGGGGAAGAAAAGAAGGAGGCTATGGACCATGGAGATCCATGGATGGGTCGAAAGCTGTCCTGGATAGCAACTCCTATCAAAAGGTTAGATATTGGGTAACAACTCTAATTGTGTGGGCATCTTGTTAATTGAGCATTTCTAAATATATAAATCTTTTAAATAATCATTAAGCTTTAAGGGTCTCATTTCTACCAGGTACTGTGAGATAATGTCTGGGGTTCAGCTGAGCTTTGTGGGTGCAGTGTGGGGGATTGGCAGAGCCATTCCCCCCGCTGGTGTCTCCTGGGTCTAGCTGTGGCATGCATGGCTTCTGGCTGCTTCTATCGCGGAACACGGTAGCCAGAGCTAAGCAGAGCTGCCCCACCAATTAGATAGTTGGCCTGCCTCGTGGCATTTTCTAAATATCTCCTGTTACACTCTACTTCTTGTTTGCATTCTACTTCCTACTACAAATGCAATGTGACCATCCATCTCATGCTCCTGTCCCAGTGCCTTTCCACAATGATGGACTGTATCCCCTGTAAGCGAAAACACATCCTTTGTCCTGTAAGATACTTCATTGGTCACAAGTGACTAATATGGGAATGAACTCCCCATGGGACCATGAACACAAGTTGAAGGACAGAAGGCAATGAGTGTGTCTGTGGAATGCATGATGTTAATATTTTACTGCAGCTTTTAGGATCTGTTTAGGCTTAATGGTCTATATAACATTTCATTTGAGAATGGAGCACCTCTAGTCATATCTGGCTTTATGATAAGCTGGGTCAAAAGCAACCAAGTCACACTGGAAAGTTTGGGTCAAAGTAATTTGCCAACCTATGGCTGGATATCCATCCCTATTAGATCTCAGTAGCAAGCCACAACCTGTTTTTAAAAAGGAAAATGTACCTGGCTTCGAAATTCTTGAGGCTCTAGGTTTTGATTCTTTTGTCTGTTTGTTGCTATGGTTTCCATTCAAATTCATCAACTACCACAGAGTTTAAAGAATCTGCCTTGTGTGATAGCATGTGCATTTAATCCCAGCACACTGTGAGTGAAAGGCTTGCAAATCTTTGTTGAGTTCAAGGCTAGCTGACCTCATAGCCAGTTCCAGGCCAGAGAAACAAAACCAACCAACCAAACAACCAAACAACCAACCAAACAAACAAACAAAACAACCATATGTCCACTCACTTAAAATCTTAAATTGCAGAAACTCTTACTCTGGTATCTGACTGACCAGAGAATGGTTTTTATTGTCGTTCAGTTTGTTTATTTGTTTTGATCTGGGCTCCATTCAAGGCTGGAAGTATCTTTAGACAGTGACTGAATGAGTCATAGCAGAACCAACAAATGTAGTTGCTTCTTTTTATTGTTGGTCAAAGGGGATTCACAGAGACTCTCCAAAATAATGCAGGCAAGTGTCATTACTCTTGGTTGCCTACCAAAACTTAATGGTAAGACCTTACCACTGAAAACATCATGCACTTTGCTCACAGGATATACAAAAATCAACTGTAACTGGCCTAAAAGTATCTTCCTTAGTGGCCAGTTTCCATAGTACTGGAAGGGGCTATGCAGATTGCTACGGGGTTGGGGGGGGAATCATCAGTAGTTTTACCCAGCTGTAAATCCTGTGAACTAGAATAGTGACCAACCCATCAATGTATGCCCATTGGTGCAATAGTGACATGAATGTTGTGATGTAGCCAATGATGTTCCAGCTGGATTTAAGACTCACCTCACAGGAAGAAACTCAAAATGTCTGCTTCTGAAAACCTGGCCAAGAACTGATATCTGTATAGGCCATGGAACATAGGGAAAAATCCAATGCTGTGATTTTACTAAATGGGCATACTATTAAACTGCCTCTCACGGACTTATTCTTATATCCATAGATTCGTGAGGCTGTCACCTCTAAACAGTGAAGCTTCTCTTTGCAGTGTGTAGAGGGTAACACAGAGCCCAACAATGGGTCAAAGTGGAGCAAAGACCTGATTGAGAGCAAAAAAACCTAAATTAGACATCTATGTCTTACACATTCTCCACAAGGCTCAGGGAACATTGCAAAGAGGAGATAGAAAGGTTGTAAGAGTCAGAAGCCAAGGGAGGATGGCTGTGATCTATTATCTTCTGGAGATGACAGGACTATTGTACCTACAAACTCACAAGAGCTGCAGTTGGCTTCACAAGACCTGAAAAAGATCAAACCAGTCAATGTTGCAACATGGGTGAGGGAGGGACTCATGAGGCTTTAACCCTAGCTGAGGGGTTATTAGCAGTTGGCAGCTGCGAGAGGGAACGTACATTTTTTTTCAGGGGTCTAGCTGCTGGTAGGTTATTCACACTCCAGTGAATGACCAAACACCTTTGTATATATAGGCAGTACTAACTGGACTCAGTGGATTATTAAATATAAAATAAAAATAGGACATGAAGTTGGTATGAATATTGAGGGAGGTGGTTGGGAGGAGTCTGGTAGGGGCAGGAGGGAAGAATAGATATGACCAAAATTCATTAGATACTTGTATGAAATTCTCAATAAATAAATACATTTTAGAAATGCGAGTATGTTAAATTCAAAATATGTCCTAACATCGCTTCTCTTTCATTGTACTCGGAAATGAGGAGCACAGCAACTTCCTGTAGGAAGAAGATTAAACACTTGATGCAGACAATTGACTCTAGAACTTTCTGAGATAGTGGCTGCCTACATTTTTCATGTATTTTATCTGCAGAGTACTTACTACACACAGTCTTAAGAGTATTTGGAGTATTTGTTATTTCTTGCTATGTGGATTTTACCAATATATTTCAGATGTGGTATGCTAATATGTTGTCCTATGAGAGATTATTAAAACAATTTAAGGCCCTTTGGGGTGTAGTTTTGACATAGAATCAGAGTTTACGTAAATTTTGACTAAGTTCATTTTTTGATTATGGTTAAAAGGACCAATTTAATGACTAGATGTCAGGAACTATTTGCTTTAATATAGAAGATCATACATACAGAAATTAGCAGCTTCAGCTGAAGTGACTACTTAGTGAGTCCCACTAAACTGCTTTCACTCACTAGAACATAAGGAAATGATGCCTGACATGAAAATACGATAGTGAATCACTGTATCTTACTTCATTTTGTGCTGCTGTAAGAAAGTATCACAGGCTGGATAAATAGCTTAAAAAGAAATTCATATGTCTTAGTAAGAGGCCGGGAAGTCCAACATCAAGATATAGCATCAAGCAAGGCCTGGTTTCTGTCATCCATGGCAGAAGGCGAGAGGGTACGAGAGCAGGGGACTGGAATGGAGCCTGGAATCCAGGCTTTGAGCCCCCTTCTACTGTACGTCAGTCCATTCACGAGGGGAACACTTCTCAGGAGGCAGACTCTCGAACACTGTGGATTGGGGATCAGATTTCAAGCATGCTTTTGGGAGACATATTTAAACCATAGCAACTTTTTTGTAGGTGAACATAGGTTCTAAGTCTTTGATGGTGGTGATTCCTACAGTCTAAGGCAATGATCCCTGTAGTCAATATTGAATGGTACAGTATGGCTGTGGCTTGTAACTTTGATATCATGTAGAAAGTCCAGAAGCTTCTACTTTGTGCCTGTAAAAAACACTTTGCTCTAAAGCAGTGCTTCAGAAACCTTGGCGTTTATCAGAATCGCCCAGAGGGTGGATTTTAAACTGGAGATTGTAAATTCCATCCCAAGAGTTTCTGATTCAGTGGACCACCTGGGTGTGAAAATGTATACTTGTTAAGGTCTCATGTAACAGAGATGACCACAGATAACATGCCTGCACGTGGACAGATAACATGCTCTGAGCATCACCATGATACACCCCCCCCCCATTTTGTTGTATAAGAAATGAAGTAGAGACAAGTGGTGAACTCAGTAAGTTGGCTGAGTAGTGAGGTCTACTTTGTACCACACGGTATCTCTAAATTTTAATGAAACTATGGATCTAGAGTAACCGGCGCTATGCTTGGAATCTGGAAACAGTACATATTATCATGATGCTAGCTTTTAAATTAAATGTAATAAAACTACCCTTCACAGTTCCAAATCTCATCTGCATCTTTATTTTTATTTTAAAAAGATTTATTTATTTTATGTGTATGAATGTTTGCAGCATGTATGTATTATACCAGGTATGCACAGTACACATAGACACCAAAAGAGGGCATCACAACCACCTGGAACTGAAGTTACAGGTAACTTTCCCTCTTCACTGAAGGAGGTCTCGGTACATAAAAATGTTGTTATTTCACCTTTCTGAGATAAATCAAACCTGTGTCTAGGGCAGCAGTTCTCAACTTATGGATTGTGACCCCTATAAATGACCCTTTCACAGAGGTGGCCTAAGACTGTTGGAAAACACAGATGTTTACATTATGATTCATAACAGTAGCAAAATTACAGTTATGAAGTAGGAATGAAAACGATTTTATAGTTGGGGATCGCCACAGTGGAGATCACTAAAGGGTCTCACCACTAGGAGGGTTGAGAATCACTAGGCCAGGGAGATAGCTCAGTGTATGAAGTGGTTGCCTTGCAAGTATGAGGACCTGAATGTATTCCCAGAACTCAGGTGGAAGAGCTGGGCATGGTGTCTCATGCTTACAGTGTCAGGGCTGGAGAGACAGAGAAGTGCAGTGTTGAGCTTCACTGGTCAGGTAGCATAGCCTTGTCAGCAAGTTCCGTGCTAATGAGTGACTCTGTTTCAGAAGAAATAAGGTAGATGGCACTGGGGGATCACTAACAAAGCTTGACCTCTGTCCTCTGTGAGCACACACACACACACACACACACACATTCATGCACACATGACCTACCTATATCTTCACATACATACATGCACAGTTAAATAAGAAATAAAAGAAATGCTTTTCTTGGTCTCACAGCCCTCTGTAGATGGTGCTCATTTTCTGATTTCTTTGCAGTTGTGCATCCCAAAGATGCTACATGCTTTTGTCTCTCAGCTTTCTTTTCTCTCGGGTTTCTGGGTTTCTTTGATAGTTTTCTATCTTGAATTACTGTCTCTATTTTGCCTTTGATTATTTAATACTCCTGCCTATCTGTCATTGGCTGGTCTTTCTCTACCTACCTTCTGAATCCTCAACATCTTCTTCTGCCTCTAAATGCCCTAGAGCCAATAAGTCATTACACATCTCAGTAATGACTGCATCCTTGTCCAGATGATCTCATTTGCTATATGACTTTAGATGCTACCTAGATGCAGGGGATTTTTCAAAAATGTCTCTACCGAGGCCCTCTCTAGTCTTCCTCTCAAGACTACCATTTTATCTTTTGGTTCTCTATTTCCTTTTTCTTCCTTTCTGTTTCCCCACAGCATCTGCTCTTTAGTGGTATCTATTCTCAGTGCATAGCCATTCACTCATGTTTACCTCAACTGTTCTTGATCTGAATGTAGGCACAACTTGGTTTTAGTTCTTGCTTCTTGTCTTCACCACCCAGAATAGATTCTAGTAAGATACACATTAAGTAGTCAATAAATAGTTGTCAAATAAATCACCGATGTCTGAATCTGTAATGATTTAACTCCCACTTACTTAGGTAAAAGTATCAAGGAAGAAACAACTTTAACTCTTGGTGTCAGTACTACAGACTGTCTGAGTGATTTGCCATAGAATACTAGGAGTCAAGAGGGTTGAACTGAGAGACACGAAGTTGAGTGTGTAAATCGACAGCAACAACTTGATCTGTGTCCAATATCAGAGAAGGGAAAATCCAGCCTATCTCAAGAAGCTGTGTCTTGGGTTAGGGAAATAATAGAGTAGAAAGCCTTAGGCACAGGAACACGTCTTTATATCTCTCTTGTAAAGAAAGGGACCATCAGGGCTCTAAGCAAGGCTAGCCAGTGAAAATGTAGATGTCCCATAACAGAAGGACAGTTTTCAAGACAATAGAGACCTAGCATCTGGTGTCTGCTTCCTTCTGTTTAGTATGTGATCAGCGCTGCTTGCAGCTTGATGCCCAATCACAGTATTGGCTAGTATCTATAGCTGGGGAGGCTCCACAAGGAATGAAAAGATAAATAAAACACAGCTGTCTTCAGGATGTCTGTTGACTCAAGTGAGCTGAGGCGACATGGCTAAGAGGTGTAGCAGCGTTATGTAACAGGCAGCGTGCTCAACAGAGCAAAGGATCCAGCAAATCTTCTCTCTGAAGGAGACTATGACTCGTGTTTAAAATAGACCTAGTCTCTTGAGTAGAAGAAAAGGAAGGATTTGCCACCCATTCATTGCTTCACCTGCAGTGTAGGGTTTATGCAGAATTACTCTTTGTTCTGTTTCATTTTTTGAGACAGGGTCTTATGTGTCCCAAGCTGACCTTGAACTTTTGACCTCTCTGCTTCCATTTCCCTAGTGCTGAATTGCATGCATGTATTATAATCTGTGCTCATTTTATGTGGTGCAGGGGATTGACGCCAAGGCTCTGTGCATGCTAAACAAACACTCTGCCAACTGAGCTATAACCCCAGCCTGCCAAATTGTTTTTGTTTCCTTCTAGTACTAAATTGCAATGATTCTCAGCTCATATGTGTATACCATGAGGACATATGTCTGCATAGATAATAAAGTCGCATTAAGTAGACATTGCTAATTTATGATCAGTTGCCAAACTAAGACTAGTTAAGTTTGAGTCTATGAGTCTATATTAGTGGCACTGGTAATTTATTCATGAGTAGTATAAACAAATTATAAAGGGAATGCCTATCAATTTTAAAGGACAAACTGTTTGGAAAGCATTAGGAGTTCTTCTAAACAAATAGCAGAAGTGAACATCAGCTACTTGGAAAGCACAAAGTAAGATCCCGAGCAGGGACCTCTCCTGCTCCCCCAGAGAAGGGTTGGCTCTTCCAACTCTCTAACCCTCAGCTCACCTCAGAGCTCCAGGGAGCCAGAGCTTGTTTTGACTAAAGGAGAAGCAGAGGAAATCATCTGTAGAATCATGGGGCCCGCAGACTGCCTCCCTGTCACCCCCTCCTGCCGTACTCCTTTCTCTGGCAGTACAAAGCATGTGTGCAAGACAGACAACTGCTGCAGCCAATATTACTTACATATTATCTATTATAATGTAAAATTCCCTCATTCCCTAAGATTTATTGAATGGTTACGTGCTGGGAGCATTGTTACTCATTCTGACTTCACTACAGATTTTCAATATCAAGAGTTTATTTAATCTATACATGTTATAGGACTATCTTGTTACTGTACAGCTAGTTCTATTGGGAATATTATTATACTATCTCACAAGGTTGTATGAGGACCTCCCAGGCAAATGGGATATGACCAAAATGGAAGCTAAGGAGGTTCAGAAATAGTAAAATTTACTAAGAGTTTTTAGGAGTAAGGCTAGAAAAGCTAAACTGAGAATAAGATACAAATTGCAAAAGGCCAGGGAAATGATAAAGAAACACAATCTGGAAAAATTCCATTATGGCATGTAAAATCCACTACCAAATGGATCGTGAACATAGGGTGGATAGAGGGGCACCAGAATAAGAGTCATACAACCTGTCAAATGAACAGTCGTTCTGAGGGCGAGCCCAAAGGCTGATCTGGGTGGCCCCAGGCTGGCTGGACATGGTGGTATGTAGTAATTTGAAGGCTGAAGCTGGAAGATCACAAGTTCAAAGCTACTTATGGTCCATGAGCCAGGGATATAAAGGTTTCTCTAGACCCTGCTTCAAAAGGAAAGATTGTAAAGACTGGCCAAGGCTGAACACACAGAGGGAGGGCACTTTCAACCATGCATTTCCTAATGCTGGTCATTTGCCCATTGTTTAGGCCTGCCATCTTTTAGTGTTTTGTGCAGGCCTAGATCCTCCTCAGCAGCTCTCTCCAACTCCTCCTACCCAAGAGGAGATCTTCATTTTCCAGATGTCTCACGAAAACACTACAGTTCACCTGTCCACAGTTCTACAATGGGCACTGAGCTCCTTTGGATTAAGTAGAGATTCTTAGCTTGTAGAATTTATATTGTAACCTTTTCAATGACTTAGGCACTCACCTATGAAAAAAGCTTCAAAATAAGCCACAGAAATTTCATGTTGGGAAAACTGTGTTTGATAAAGGAGCAGCTTTGGGGACTTTCTAGGATGAATGCTCCACAGTGCATGCATTGTAAGATAGAAAAGGTCTTTACTTTTGATGACAAATTAATTTCTTGAAGCATGGTAATATTACTTCTATTTATTGATACCTTCCATCCTAACATATATATTCACATATAAAGTTGATTGGCATAAATAAGATAAAAATGTCCCCAAAATAATTTTAAGCTTCTCATATCACCTGTATAATCTTCTCGGCTGTTGTATCCTCTGTCCTAATGAATGACATCACCACTCATCCAGTGACCTTAGACAGGAACCTGGTGGCCACCTAGCCATTTTCCTCAATCATATCTGACTATTTGCTGAATTCTGAGTGCTATTCTGCCCGTTCCTTACTTTGTTTCAGGTCTAACTGTCCCCACCATCCGGGCTCTATGGTCATTTCCACCTGGTCGCCATGTGGCAGACCTTCCATATCTCTCATTAATCTTTATAAAACCATGGGGGAATTTTTCTGAAATGCAAGTCTATCTTTCTTATTATTCTTTCTAAATCTTACTACCTCCATAACGTAGTCCCTTGCCCCTTGATTTTAATATCATCTCTAGCCACTGCCCTATACACAGCATGCCTTCTGCCTGTATAACAGTGTTGAGCTTTGAAAGATAACGCCATTTCCCCTCTCTCTGCAGAACAACCCACCTCTATGATCATTTCAACTGTTTAAATTACCTTCAGACTCAACTTAAGGACCAATGTTTTCACGACTTCCTCTGCAAGAAGCAAATGAGTCCTTACTGTGCCTGGCCGTTGCCTGTTAGAGCAGATCCCCATTTTGTGACAAGGTTTTTTTCTACTAGGAGGGAAGAGATAGAGTCTGGTATGAGAGTGATATATATGTATATGATCTCTCTCTCTCTCTCTCTCTCTCTCTCTCTCTCTCTCACACACACACACACACACACACACACACACACACACACAGAGACACACACACATCATACAATACCTCCAACCTTGAATGGTAAGAAGGATTCCTATTTGCAGAGCATGGATGAGGTGAAAGAAGGGTCTCAGAGAAAGAAAAAAAATCACAAGCAATGACTCAGACATGGGAACTTGCATTGAGTTTAAGGTTTTTTTGTTTTTTTTTTTGATGTTGTTGTTTTGTTTTCCTGGTATGTCTGAATCAGAGGCTTTTGTGAAAGGACCAAAGAAGTAAGGAGGAGCCGGTGAGAACAGGCAGGAGCTCTTAATAAATAAAAGATCAGATGTAACAAAAATAACTCAAAGACTTCTGCTTGGGAGCCTGAAAGATCGGTGGTGTCTTGATAGAAAATTACAAAGCTCAATTGTACATTCAGACCTGTTCCTGTCATCTGAACTTGAAGCAGTGACTAAGAGGAAGAGCTGGATAATTACCTGCAAGTCCTTTAGAAGTATCCTTGCCAATCTGAGTGCTTCTGCCATCTGGTGGCAGTCTACCCAATGTTTTATTCAACTGCTAATCCTGGCTCATTCTCATTCAACACCGCTCCCCTCCCCCCCCCATGACATCATGCAAACCAAGAGGGTCAAATCTCTGTGTTCATTTTAAGAGGGCCATGAGACACCTAGGTCTTCAATGGTGTGCATTTCCAAAATCAGCACCAAGTAGCTACAAGATGTCATTATTTAAAAATAATTTGTGTTATTTTTGTCATTACAGTTGTGAAACTAAGTAGTATTCGGGCTAGACCCAGGGCTGGCACCCTCCTCCCAACTCCCAAAGTTCTGGGTTTTTGTTATGCATACTTAGAAATGCAGAAAATAAAAGAGACCTTAAGATTTGCCTCCAGTTATGAATACAGCCAGGAGAATAAAGCACCCAAGCTGGGTAATGATAGTTCAAATCATGTGTGAACCCTCATTGTCACACTGAGATGATCCTTCACAGAAAAAGACACACTTGCTTCTAAATCTGAAGAGCTAGCACAAGAGATTTAAAAATATTTCTAATCCAAGGTCCTGCATTCAATAGACACTCAGTGTTTTAAAAAATTGAGTTGTGATGATGCATTAAAAGAATCAGGCAACTCCAGCAGTAGGGTCAGAACTGTAAATAAAATGATTCATAGCTCTGTAGTATGGGGCAGTGAGCTGTGAAGGCCGGAAAGCCTGGTAGAAGAGTCCTAGAAGCCCCGGCACCCTGGCTTCTGGGACACTGGGATGGGAGGCGCTTTGAACCTTCCCAGCCATCTGGCTCTCTCAGCTTCAAGCTCTCCACAGTCCCTCCCACAGAGAGGTCCATGGTCAGTGATCACATAGGAGTAGCACCTTCATGCAGATGAGGCATTCTCAAGCTCTCAGACCAAGCCAATAGGGGTTACCTGCTGCCACCCCAAAACTGTATATATTGGCCAAGCTCAAAAGTAAAAGGTGTGTGAGATTCTTTCCGGTGTCTGAGAGCTTTTGTCACAGTCACTCCCCTTTTCACTGGCCAGCCTGCGCACTTCAAAGAGCTGTAACACTTCTCCCCTCTCCAACACTGCCGCTGAGGCACTGAGACGCTGTTAGAGGTAGGGCAGCAGCGGACTCTCCCTGCCTGTTCCCCACCCATCTCGGGCTGTCCGCGGACAGAGGAAGCAAGGCAGCCCCCATCACACCCTGTCCTCAGCCTGGCTAGAGATCCTCGTGGAACCCATCTGGAAGCGGACCCACACCGTAGCTCAGAAGGAATATAGACGGGATTATATCAAAGGTACATGGGAATCCATCTATGGAAGCTCCAAATGGCCCGTTGGAGCAACAAAAATAAACGAACATTAGTTTATAATCCAAACAATACATACCCATGAGATCATATTATATAAATGATGAAATAAATGATAAACTTCCCAGATAGGGTTTCACGTGATTTGTGCAGATTCCACAGCCCTCACTGAGGTTGAGTATACTGAGTGCATTCTACATTAACTCATGAAGAAAGAGCAGACGAAGCCAGACTGAGAAATACTCAACAAAATACCCGACCAACACAGCTCAATGCTGCCATGATCATCATGCAAAATCATGGAATCCTAAAAGTGCTACAGCTAAGAACAACGCAAGGAGTTCTAATTAGATGCCATGGGGGTCCTGGGTGGGGTCCCAAAAGAAAAGGCTAAGGTATTAGGTTATCAAAAAAATGACATTAGGTGAAAAGAAATCTAATTTTACTGAAGTATGGATTTATTTGATAAGAGTGTATTAATACCAGTTCATTAATTTCAAGAAGTAAATCAAACTAACATAAGATGCTCAGAGACACTAGGAATGAGGTTAATAAGACTCGATACATTATCTTTGCAATTTTCGGTAAAAGTGAAAGCTATTCTAAAGTAATGCTTTAAGAAAATGAGCCAGATCTCCCATTATAACCAACAGTAACCAGTGCCATGTAAACGCCAAAATATCATTAAATGACTCTTGGGAAATTAGATAGCAAAACATGCAGAAGAAACAGGAAACATTCACTTGAGAAATGAGAAAGATAAAACATGATTCAAGAGTAGATATTATTTTTATTAAGTAAAACATAGGAAAAAATCCACAAACAACCAAAAGAGAAAAATATGCACTTTGGTAATTCCATGTTTATAGTTTTTTGAGTTAAATCAGTCTCAGACTGTGGGCCGTGAGCCCTTTGGGGATTGTATATCAGATATCCTGCATATCAGATATTTGTATTATGATTAATAACAGTAGCAAAATTACAGACATGAAGTAGAAATAATTTTATGATTGGGGGGTGTCACCATAACATGAGGAACTGTATTAAAGGGTTGAAGCATGAGGAAGGTTGAGAACCACTGTCTTAACTGAAGAGAAATTCTATACAGAACAAATTAGTTGGTCTCATTCTGCTTTGGGGATAGAGTTATTCAGTGTTTGAACATTCAACATCTGCTGTATGTATCATACCTATGATAAGGCACAAATATCAAGAAGTTCACAGTATGGTGCTAGACTTTAATGGCTTAGCTCTTGAGATCTCTGTGGCTGTATTTTGACATTCGGGGAAACTGCATGAAAGGAAAAAAAATCCATCCTCAGCCAACAGACACAGAGACAAGAGCACCCGGGCTGAAGACAATACCTACACAACTTATCGAGCACAAAGAAGTTGAACTGGTGGCTACCCAGAGCTCTCACCTTTATAGACTACTGTTCATGGTACTGAAAGGTACTCTGCATGCTACTAAAAGAGAAAGATAAATTCCAGTCCAGCTACAAAGTCTTTGATCTACAATGTTGATCCTCCTGCAAGATATGTGGGTACAATTGTGGCAGAAAGCTTGTATAACAAACCAATGTCTGATTTGACTTAAGGCCTACACAGTGAGATGGAGCCCATCCCTGTCACTGCTTAAGAGGCCAAGAACCAGAGACCATATAGGCAAACTGAATATATATATAGGCAAACTGAATATATATATATATATATATATATATATATATATATATATATATATATTCTGCTACACTCATAAATCAGTTTTTGTTCAGCCATTATCAGAAAAGCATTCTCCCGCAGCAGATGTGAACAAATACGGGGACCCACAGCTGGACAATATGTCAAAGAATCTCCTCTGAGATTCTCCCCACCTCCCCTCCCATCAGAATCCATACTCTTTCTATCTCTCCTTAGAAAAGAAGTATCTAAAAGAATAATAGTAAAATAAGATAAGATAAAACAAAAGCAGATACAGGACAAAACAAAGACACAAACAGAAGAAAAGAGCCAAAGAAAAAGTGTGAGATACACATGTAGATGCCAAGACACACATGTTTATACACACAGGAATTCCCCAAAAACACAAAACCAGAAGCCATAATGTATATGCAAAGGACCTGCAAGGTAATAAAAGCTTATGAGACAAAGAACCCCCAAGGATGCCAATTCAATTGTTTTGTGTTGACCATCTAGAGCTGGGCATGGCGGCTGGCCTTATAGGTGATTCCACTGAGACTCATTAGCAAGAATTGATTTTCCATTTGTGAGTGGCTATCAATGAACATAACGTCTGAGCTAGGGATGAGTGTTTGTGTGTGCGTGTCTCCTGTCAGTGCCAGGTCCTGGTATGAGAACATGAGCTGGAGAAGGTGTCTGGTATTCTGCTGGAATCTTATTTTATAGCCTACCAAGTCTGCAATAGAAGCTTCTTAGGGAAGAAGACGACCAGTTTGCTAGGCTCCGACATCTTTGATGAAAGCCAAGTGGAGCATCATCTTTCAGTTTTAACTTATTGTGGAGATTTGAACGAGAATGACTTCCATAGGCACATACATTCAAACGTTTGGTCCCCAGTAGGTGGAGCTGTTTGGGAGGGATTAGGATGTATGTCCTTGTTGAAGGATGTGTGTCAAAGCCCACCCCATTTCCAGTTAGTTCTCTGCCTAGTGGTCTCCCACCATGGTGGTCATGAATTCAACCTCTGAAACTGTAAAACTCAAATTAAGTATTTTTAAAAAGAAGTTTCTCTAGTCACCTATAAGTAGGCAGTTAAAGTCAGAAGATACTTGTATTTCTTATATTTGATACAATAGTTATTTTACAAGATTTAAAAAACTGACTTAAAGTCTATCAAAGCAAGGTGGCAAACAGTAAGTATTCTTAAGCACATACTGCCACCTAGTGGCTATCCATGCACAATGCACAGAGAACGGCAAAGGCAAAAACAAAGGCAGTGTGATGAGGTTCTGACTGTAATGCTTGGTGTAAAGCTTTGTTTGTGTTCAATAAAGACTGTCTGCCATATGTAGTCACAATCTGAATGACATTACTCATTCATAATGCTATGGTAGATTTTAATATATTTATTTTTAAAGTGGCCTGATAGACCTCATCAGGGCCTTTCAGCAGCGAGAGAAAAATATGTGAGATGCGCGCTTACCGCCACATTAAATAATAAAACCTCTTGAATACAAATGAAACTCATGGCCACAAATGTCTAAGAAGACAAACCAAGGACATGCTATTTACCACAAATAAAAAAAAAAAGTAAGCTTCCAAGGTAAACATTAGAGAGACTCAAATCTCTGTTCCTCAAAGTGCTAGGAGCTCTGACGTGATATTAAAGATGTATTACATTCTTGACATAATAATTTGAATTTCCCTTTGTCTAAAAGTAAAGAAAGATTCTGTGTGGGGATATATAAAGACACTGGATAGAAGTCAGGTCACTTAAATGCTTTCCGAAGCCAGGTTAATATAGGGGATTCCTGGCTGTTTAACTTAGGGACGCAGCAATATTCTTCTTTGGAAGTAACCATCTAAGAACCTTCTGAGATTCTCTAGGGAAGCTGAAATCTATTTACTATGTTCTCTAAAATTGGAGTGTGTGTGATTTGCATGGCACTGAAAGTCCGAGGAAATCCTAAGAGGTTGTCTCACACCTGTTATTCAGTAAGGTTTACCTGTCCTCTTGGAACACCTCTAGAGAGGGAAGCCATAGCATTACTGTGCTTCACCCTCACCATGCTTTGGAAGTCTTGATCTCACACTACCTACAGGTTAACACGTTAGCCTACCACTACTTTACAGACATTGGTAGAAGGCATGAGATGCCTGGGATAGAGACAGAAGACTTCGTTGTTCACTGTTAGCAGGAATGGTATATTCTCACTTTAAAGAATGGAAATATGATTTCACTTACTCTAGAAATCTACTTTTGTAAGGCAAAGTAGGTGTCCTTTGGAGCTGAGGCAGTTCTGTGAGTTCCCACACCAAATCCTTGACGTTTATTGGAAAATGACGACCATTAGGCTACACACTTTATGTGCCAGAAGATGGAAACCCCTCAGAGTATTTGTATGTATGCCTTCACGTATGTGTGGTTACATATAGGTGTAGGTGCATGAACCCAGTTGGTCTACCTCAGTTCTGAGATTAAGCCTGTGTTACTACCACACCTAGACTCTGGGGAATCAAATTAAGTTCCTCGTGCTTATGTGTGGAGGACTTGCCATCTGACTCATCCCCCTGGGCAATCCATGCAGTCTTCTGTAGATTGCTGTCTGTACACAGGTGAGGTCAAGCGAAATAGAAGGCTAGAGCCTGTGATTGGAAAATGGAAAAAGAAGATGGGGCTAAAAGTTTTAGAGAGGGGACAGAGAGACAGAGAGAGGGGAGAAAGATGGAAAAAGATGGAGGAAGAAGACGAACTGGATCCACCTGGTTTGAAATAGACACAGGTAGCTATGAATATCATAGAAGAACAATAGAGTAACATAGGGCACTTTTGTCCAATCTAGGTGGGCAGCTTGTATCAATATCAATTGAGTTTTGAGTTCTTTGTGTGAGCATTTGGGGGTTGAAGATTTACTGTTATAGATCTTGCTGATAAATTACAAGCCTCTGGAGTCTTTATTTAATGGGGCTATGGGTTTAGATCCAGTGGCTGCCAGTCTCGGCAGGTTAGCCGCAAAGGAAGGACACCATGGGAAATATGAATGGTTAGTCGGCTAGTGAACATCATACGCTACAGTTTTCGACTAGCACTGTCGTGCCAGCTAGATTCCATTTACTCTAACAAGAAGTGTCAGGGCACACTCTTCTTCAGAGTGGCCATTATTTAGTAATTCTAGCAGAAGAGTGTGAGTCTTTATTGTCTTTATTGTAGCAACTATGAATTTTTAGAGAAACATCTGTTCTAATGTATTGTGTGCGTGAGTGTTTCATCTACATATATGTCTGTATCCCATTTGCATGCCCATTGCCCACAGAAGCCAGAAAATGGAGTCATATGTCCTGTAACTGGAGTTCCAGACTGTTGTGAGTTGCTATTTGCATGCTGAGGATTGAACCAGAATCTCTGGACGGATATCCAGTGCTCTCAACCACTGAGCCATCTCTCCAGACACTGGCTGTTTTGTTTTAATCTATGTGCTATATTACTCTCATATTCTTTCTTTTCAAAAGTATTCAACCATCAAGGCCTTTATTTCCTCTCTCCTCACACATACCATGTGTCTACGATAATAAAGAATTGATAATAAACAAAAATATTCATTTTTGTTTTAAGGAAAAATATATACAAATATATTGTTACTGGTCAAGTATGCTTAATTTTAAGGTTAAAATATTCTACTTCATAATATCTTGAGTTGAATATTTGATTTAATTATTTCCATTTTGTTAATGAAGTTATTTAATTCATGTTCCTTCAGCTGAATCCATGGACTTTGCTTTTTTTCTCATTATCATTATTTTCTAGAAACTACAGATCACTTTATTTAAAAATGTTTAAGATTAGTATTATTTTATGTGTATAGGTGATTTACCTGCATGTGTGTCTGTGCACACATGCATGCAGTACTCTTGGAGGTCAGAGAGAGTATCAGCTCTCCTGGAATAGGAGATACAGGTGGCTAGTAGTCACCATGTGGATACTGGAACCAAACCCTGGTCATCTGGAAGAGCAGGCAGTGCTCTTAAGTGCTGAGTCACCTCTCCATCACTTTATTTTGTGATCTCAATGATTCTTACAATATAGTTATCTTCATCTTAAGTCCTGGTCCTTGTAGTGATTTGGTCCCACCCATCCATGTTCTAAGTGAGTAGGCCACATTCATTCATATTCTCAGAGATTTGAAGTGTTATTCGTGCTCTTTCTTTTGCTGTATTTTAGTCTGTTTGGTTTACAGTTGGAGCTCTGAAATGGTGATCTATAAACTTACAGAAAACCATTTAGTAAAACAACTTCAGGTGTGTGCTCATGTGTGTGTGTGTGTGTGTGTGTGTGCTGTGATAGTTCCTATCACTAAACACACTGATTATAGAATTTAGGTGCCAACACTGTCAAGGATGGATGTTTTAGCACGGGCAAAGGAAAGCAGGGCTGGGGAATTCAAGACTTGTCAAAAGCAAATGGTCAGTGAGATTTTAAATATTTAAACATCTGGGACTACATGTTCCAGTGATCCTTTCAGCCCACAGATTTGGAAGGGAAATGTAAGGTAAAGAGGAACGAAATAACCACAGAAGCCTTCAGATGAGAAAGATTTGCAATAAATGATTGAACATTATCAAGTTCAAGTTTTCTTCACATACTGCAAATGGATGCACTCTGTAAAAAGCTATGAATATATAACAGAAAATGAAGTAAAGAGTGATAAAGCAGGGATGGTCTCTACATAGAAATCTTTATTTCATCATGAAGACATTAGAAAGCTGTGAAATTATACAACAGACTGTGACATGGGGACTTTTTCTCCTACTATGCAGTTCCTCCCGAGGGCTCCAAGCTAAAAGCAATGGCTTCATTCTCCACAGAAGTACTTTACCTTAACATTATTTCTGAGAGGCATCCCCTTCCCATAAACATCCTTTATCTAAAGGGATTAAGGCATGAGGTGAAAGGAGTTGTGAGAATGTTTTTAAAGAAAATCATTAGTCTTGAAAATATTTATTCCTGTCCCACCTACCCAGGTGCTAATAATTTAAACATTTTACTAGGGAGGTTTAGATGCCTCAACAGGTAAAGGTACTTGTCACATAAGCCTAGTGACCTCAGTTCAATTACTGGAATCTGGATGTTGGAATTTTATGGGGGCAACAACAACAGTTTCTTGTGCAGTTAAGGGACTCAGATAAGCTAAAATTGTCTTTAATGCTGCTGGTTGAATGTAAACTTATACATCTGCTATGAAAACCTAATAGTAGAACAAACATATTATCTAACTATAACACCCTTAGGATATATACACCCAAAGGAGTTTAAGTCAGCATATCACAGTGATGTTAGTTCTTGCATATTACTCCACCACAATATCCAAGACATGGACTAGGCCATGCATCAACATGTATTTTCTAGAGATAAAGAAAATGTGAA
This sequence comes from Grammomys surdaster, assembly GCF_004785775.1. NCBI lineage: Eukaryota > Metazoa > Chordata > Mammalia > Rodentia > Muridae > Grammomys > Grammomys surdaster. The sequence goes on along the minus strand of NW_021620801.1, from coordinate 600,919 downwards.
ATATACACACAATAGAGTTTTATTTATTCAAAAAGAAATGAATGAAAAGTAGACCAATTGAATGAAAATGTGTAGAATCAGAGACCATCACATTAAGTAAAATAAGCCAGACTCAGAAAGACAAATATGATATTTGCCACCATGAGAAATCTATCTGCCTGTCTATCTACACGTATGTCTATCTGTCTATGTATCTGTGAATGTATCTATGTATCTATCTATGTATCTATGTGTCTATACATGTATGTATGTATGTATGTATGTATGTATGTATGCATGCATCCATCCATCCATCCATCCATCTATCCATCCATCCATCCATCCATTTCCCAGTGTGAACAGAAGGTTTTAAATTGAGAGCTAGTGAAAGCAGGGCCATTGTCGGTTTTTATCTGTTGAGGAATGCCCATGATGGCAAAGGTAGAGAGCATATGGAAAATTAACCTTTTTGAGTTTTCACCTGTCTGGGCTGTAGCCCATATAAAATGTGAGTAAGTATCTATGGTGACAAAAACATATTTTTGTCTACCAAATTGGGGAACATGGGTAACATCGATTTGCCATAAGGCGTTAGATTTGAGGCCTCGGGGATTAGTGCCCATAGTTTGTAAAGCTGGGGTGGTAATAAGGGATGCACAAGAGGCACATGTTTTTATTATTCTTTGGAGCTGAGCAAAGGGGATGTGGGGGAAGCGAGCATGAAGCCTCTTTAGATTTGTGTGTGGGCGTGAATGAAATTGGTCTGCTTGTTCAGTAGAGGCTATGAATGTCCCTGTTGAGGCAGTTTGGTCAGCGAGTACATTTCCCTCAGATATAGGACCTGGCAGGGGACTGTGGGATCGGATGTGTTGGATATAGATGAGGGAGGCTCTCTCCTGTAGGAGGGCAGAGACCTGTATGAGTAGAGGGGAAAGTGGGTTGTCATCTAGTTTGACAAATGATCTTGCCAACCATGGAAGCAAATTGACAGCATATACACTGTCTGAAAAGAGGTTAAGGGGGCCCTTGACTTCTTTTAGAGCTAGGTAAATGGCATATAGTTCTTTATATTGGGGGGTGTGGTGGGGGAAGCTCTTTGAATCGGAGGATAGGGGGCTCATCTTCAGGGAAGTAGTATATTACTGCTGCAGCTCCCTTCTTCCCCCCATTGGTAAATATTGAGGGGGCTCCTGCTATGGGCTCTCTGGAGAATAGTTTGGGGAGTAGCCATTGTAACAGACGGAGGGCAGAGGCCCATTTTTCATCAGGATAATGATTGTCAATTTGTCCTGGGAACCCTATTAAGCTGATAGCAAAGTGGGAATGATTTTTGATTAGCCACTGAACATCGGAGAAGGGGGTGACAAGAACATCAGGTTCTTTTCCTAGGGTTTATAAGGCTCTATCCCTGCCATTTTTAATCATATTTGCCAGTGCATCCACTTCATTTAAAACTCAGGGTGCACCACCCATCGGGGTATGGAGCCATTCCAGCATCCCCTGTGGCTGGTAAAGGGCTCCTACAAGGGTGGAAGAAGAGTTAAAGATAAGGAGATGTACAGGTATTGTTGGGTCATATCTAGCAAGAGCCATATCTTTTAGGGGTGAATTGACAGATTTTAGGGCTTGGACGGCTTCTGGGCACAGTGTCCTTGGGGAGGAGGGACTTTTACCTCCTTTCAGGAGGTTAAAGAGGGGTTGAAGGGTGCTTGTGGGAAGGTGGAGCCAGGGTCAAAGCCAGTTAAGGTTGCCCAAAAAGCTCTGGAGGGAGACAAGAGTTAATTTTTGAGGGAAGGAAAGGGTGGGTTTGAGGGGGCATATTGAAGTAAGGGAGATCTCTGTCCCTAAAAATGCAATGGGAAGAATAAGTTGGATTTTGTGAGGGGGTATTTTGAATCCTAGGGCAGAAAAGGAAGGTATTAGCTGGTCTTTAAGTTGGGAGGGGTAGGTAGACACGTCCCCCCATAAAAGAATGTCATCCATGTAATGATAGACATTTAGTCCTTTGTCCAAATAGGGTTTTAATGCAGTGGCTACAGCCTCCCGGCAAATTGTAGGACTAGCCATTCCCTGGGGAAGCACAGTCCATTCATATCGTGAGGCTGGGCCAGAGTTGTTAATGGGGGGCACTGAGAATTCAAAGTGTTCACAGTCCCGTGGGTGGAGAGGGATGGAAAAAAAGCAGTCTTTTATGTCTATTGCTAATAGGGGAACATTGGCAGGAATGGCTGAGATGTGGGGTAGCCCCCTTTGTGGGGAGCCCCAGATTCGCATGGTTTTATTAATTGCCCTCAAATCTTGTAATAGTCTCCACCACCACCACCCCCCCGAGCTCTTTTTTATAGCAAACACAGGGGTGTTCCATGGACTGCAGGAGGGGCAGATGTGTTGTAGAGACAGCTGCTCCTCTACAAGTTCTTTGAGGGCTCTAAGTTTCTCCCTTGATAGAGGCCACTGTGAGACCCAGACAGCTTTGTTGGAGAGCCTATCAAGGCAGGGAGCATTAAATCTGACAGTGGCCTCTAGAATTGGGGGAGATTTGGAGGGGGATTATTTGGGTCTCCTTGGGTACTATTTTTTTCATAAGTAATATCTTCTATCTTGATGTGATCTCTTTCTGGTTGGGTGGTAAGAACCACGTCTATGGTCTGTAAGATATCTCTCCCCAAGAGATTGGTGGCCACTTGAGCCACCAGGGGGCGTATGAGGCCTGTAGCCCCATCTGGGTCTTCCCACCTATAGGTCTGTTTGGTGATACACGTGTGAGAGGCACCCCCTATGCTTAAGAGCTGGGGCCCAGGGATCAGTTGCCAGTCTTTTGGGACTTCTTGCTGCCTTAAGATTGTCCGATCTGCCTCAGTATCAATAAGATACTTGAATGGCTTATCATCTATTTTAATGGTTAACTTTGGGTGGGAGCCTTCTGAGATGCTAGACACCCATAAGGCTTCTACGGGAGTAGTTGTCCCTCTTACTGTCGGGGCTGAGGGTTGCCCTGTTTGAAGTTTAAAGGCTCTAGTGGCTTGCCATCCTTATCATATCGGGTGGTACAGTACCTCCTCCAGTGGAAACCTCTTCTACATCGGGGACAGATGGCCTTAGGGGGATTAGAATCTGTTATAGGAGGGAAGTTTAGTGGGCATTTGTCCCTCCAATGTCCTGCCTCTCCGAATTTGAAACAGATTCCTTCTGTTTTTACTGCTGCCACAAATGCCTGAGCTACAGATGCAACCTGGTGTGATGAGGTTCCTATTTCTTGGGTTGCCACAATCCACCTGTCATGATGCTCTTCCAGGAGACCCTGGCAAGCTAGCCTAGACTCTGAAGTCATGCCTTCCCAAACAATGGTTTTAAGAAGAAGGTCCCTAGCTGTGGGGTTGGAGATTTTTTTTTCTAAGTTCATTTTAGTTCTGAGAATGAAATCAGATAGGGATTCTCCAGGCTTCTGATGGAGGGAGAGCAGGGAGTAAACGGGGTCTTATGACCCTGAGGGTAGAGTTAGCCTGTTCCAGGCCTGAATGGCACAGAGGCGGACCTGCTCATAGTACCCCACTGGCTGAGTTGCCTGCTGAGCTCCAGTAGAGAAATCTTCCTGGCCAAAGAGTTCTTTAAAACTCCATGGGATGTCATCACCCCTCTCCTGGTTTTGCCTGATTTGTTGAAGACGTTCATGACGAAAGTAAGCTTCTCATTCTAGAAACATTCAGCCAGGAAGACTGGAACGGCAAATATCTCTCCAATCTTGGGGGTGGGGGTGTTTAAGTTGGCAATATGGCTCTGCAGGAGAGATTTTGTCCAGGGTGCATGAATGCCATCTTCCTTCACTGCTTGCCTGAGTTCTTTTAGGTCTGAGGCTTGGAGTGGGTACCAGTTAAGTGGTTTAGCTCGAGTAGTTTTGATATTAACTGGGAATGCTCTAGCAGTTTGGGTTTCAAGCTCTGTATCAGACTCCTGAGTAGCATGGGAGGCGGGGTTAGTTTTTGTATGAGAGTCCCTGAAATTGCAAAGTTGTTAAGTGGTTGAGGGTTGAGCATGAGGGACTATGGAATTTGGCAGGGTTTTATCTGCAGGTTCTGAAGGACTCTCACTCTTGTGGTTTGGAGAAGGGGGAGGGGATTTATCTCTCTTTGGTTGGGAAGTAAGGGGGGGAGGCAGGCAAGAGCTCCTTTGGTATTTTAATAGAGCCTTGCCTTTGGATGGGGGAGGGGGGAGTAGGAGGAGCAGACGGCCTGTTTGACATTTCCTCCAAGGCATAAGGGGGAAGGGGAGGGTAGATGGATTTTATCTCTCTTATTAATTGGATAAGGGCTTCGAGGTCTGAACTAGGGTGATTTTTGGGACCTTGATCTTTGGGTTCCTTTGACTGAGGGGTGTCAAAAGCTATATTGTTCTCAGTCTGTCCTATTTTAGAGGGCCCTATACATTGCTGAATTGCAGCTAAGATCGGCAAAAAAACATGAGGAAGCCTTTTTCCTTCTTGGGTATTTCTGTTTTTTTATAAGGGAAGCTACTCTGCTCCATGAATCTGCGCTGTAGATATTGTCCTCAGCCATGCATGGGGCTACCTGAAAGACTTCCTCCCAAAACAAAGAGGCTTGTTTTTTTAGTTATTTTCACCCCTTGGGATTCTAGTAGGACACATATTTGCCTGACCTGGGGTGTTTTTTATGTAATGTTGAGTTGCCCATGACAGAAAAGAGGAGAAACACTTTGTCCAATGGGAACATTCCCTTGGCTTGACGGCCTAGGGGGATTCCGCAAAAGCCCAAAATGCTAAGCCTCACCACAGATTTTTTAAAAATACTGGCAGTCGCCCTGTGGCTTTTAACTGGCTGCTGCGTTACCAGATTTTTTCTTTTTTGTTTTAAATAGAGTCTAGATAAAGAGTCTTTGCCAACACCCGTTGCAGGCTGTCGGGATTTAAACAGAGGTTGGAGGAACCTTCAACCAACACCAAAGAGTGGCTCTGGCCAGAAGGCATCAATTGTTCCTTCGGCTTATTTAAATCCGTGCGATGGCTCTGACTGAAAACACAGGAGGAAGTAATAGGTTGTTCATCTCCAGAGTTGGGGGGCTTACCTTCTGGGCAGTATTAGTTCCTGGGGTGCTTTTCGAGCTCACGATCAGGGAGGCAGAGCAGAATAGAGACGGGGCGCCCAAGCGCAGCTGGTGGCTTGGTGGAGAGAGACTGGCAGCTCTGGTAATGCTTGGCGGGTTGGGTGGCTCTGTTCTTGTAGTTGCGTGGGTGTTCGACAATGGTTGTGCCAGCTGTGGGTCTGTCTCCAGATGGGTCCCACAAGGATCTCTGACCTGGCTGAGGACAGGGTGCGAACAGCGGCTGCCTGGCTTCCTCTGTCCTCGGGCAGTCCGGGAGGGATGGAGAGCAGTCAGGGAGAGTCTGCTGCTGCCCCTGCCACCAACAGTGTCTCAGGAGCAGCGGAGGCAGAGAGGGGAAAAATGTTACAGCTCTTTGAAAAGTGTTACAGCTCTTTGAAGTGCCCCAGTGAGGCACCGGCTGGCGGGCGAAGAGGGAAGGGACCACGACAGAAGCTCTCAGACAACAGGAAGAATCTCGCACACCTTTACTTCTGAGTTTTGCCCATATATACAGTTTTGGGGTGGGTTAAGGTCTGGCAGCAGGTAACCCCTATTGGCTTGGTCTGAAAGCTTGGGAATGCCTCATCTGCATGATGGTGCTACTTCTACATGATCAATGATCATGGGCTCTCTGTGGGAGGGACTGTGGAGGGCTGAAGCTGAGAGAGCCAGAGGCCTAGGAAGAGCTTGAATCACCTTCTGTCCCAGTGGTTTTATCCAAACCAGGATGCCGGGATTCTAAAGCTCTTCTACCAGGTATCCGGCCTTTTTTCATAGCTCACTGCCCCACAGCATACAATATTTGTCTTTCTTGCCCAATTTTACATACATAATACACACTTGTGAACACATATGCACACACACACACACACACACACGAGACATGAGAACAGAAGCAGATGAGGTACTATTTGGAAGGTGGATAAGGACTAGTAGTAGAGGGAGGAACTGTAGAAGGAGAGAATGAACAAAGTTAAGTACAGTGATATGTATGTATTGTATGTATTAAAAATGTCAGAAGGAAACCCATTATTTTGTACCGAAACTAAAACTTCATTTAAAAGTCTGTACAAGACAATAGCAAGACTATCAGTATGTACCATCAAAGTTGGAGCTGAGATAAGACTTCGTCCTTATCTGTGCATGAAAGAGATGACTTTGAGGTCTCCTGCCAAGCCACCATACCCCTAATTGATCCTTGCTATCAAAACATTGGCATCAGGAAGTGAAAAAGACTGGCATTGAAGGGAAACAGCATAGTGTATGCCTCATTCCCCAATGCAAGCCTGGTCCCAGGTTTAAACTTAGATCCAAGGAAACTTGTCAGTATTTCGTAACTCGTTACAAACTGTAAATGGTACACTCTAGTAGTAGATAAAGAACTATCACCAAATGCCTTGAATACATCTCCTTTGCAAACATTCTTGCAAATATACTTTTATTATATTGTTATTATTTAAATAATTTCAGCTAAATCTTGAAGACATAAAAATATCTGCTGAATAGTGATCCTAAAATTGGTTTAGTCTACAACCACACCTCCCTTAAAATATACAATCTCATCTAAAATTTATCACACATTGGAATCTTCCAGAAGGCTTTTAAAAACTATTGTTACAAGTTATTCTTTAGTGTCTTAGATATCAGGGGTTTTCACATTTACCAGATTACTCTATTGTGCGATGAAAGTCAAGAATTCTAAAACTAGCATTCAGATTAAAAAATCCTTTTATTCTTTACTATCAGATACCAAGAGAAATCTTTTCAAATTCAGAATTTTTATGGAAAAGCTCTGAATGTTTAATCTTCTGTGTTGGGCCACTGTCATAAATATTTGATCCAATAGTTGATATTTTTATTAAAATCATATAAAGAAGTTCTGATGACAGAGTATACTATAATACTAAAAATAAAATTCTTGTAGAACTTGAAGGAATTAATTTATAAAATCAATATTTGTTTCTAACATACATGATTTCTACAAAGGCATAAATATTAAAGCAGTACTTTAAAGTTTATGTTGCTCTTCAAGCTGGAAAAGAGAATATGAGTAAACATGGTGTATGCCTTAAAACAGGTTCATAATATATTCTTTCTTTGGAGTGACTTTAATATGTGATTATTACTTAAATAAATTCATGTAAATAATGAATGTTTTAAAATTACAGTTAACAAAATATATAATATAAAATGATTCATTATCTATGTGATTCTAGATCTTTTTTTTTTATTATATTGTTAAAAGATCTCTTTCCCTTCTTTCCTTCCTTGGGTTTTACTTGATTACATTATATTATCCTTCCTAGGTACTAAAAGTATGAAAAGGAATTAGACATGGTCTTCATCCTGATGGAACTCACATTCACTAGTACACTGATGAACACACCAACAGTTTAGGGGCTACAGTGCTCAGAAGAGCAGAGACATAGGAACTCAGAGAAAAAGCCCTTGCTTAACATGTGTGAGACCCTCTGCTTGATCTCTATACTGCAAGAAACCAACAATGAAACCCTTGTCTGACACAGCTCAAAAAGTATATTCAGACTGGATAATTAGGGAAACCACTAAGGAAAATGTTCTGCAAGAGGTAACCTCTTCTCTGAGAATCTGAGCCTTAAAGGATGTTAAAGATTTATTCATGAAAAGTGAGGTAGAAAACTTTTATGTCTAGAGTCACAGAGTGGGACACAGGACAGAAATCAGAAGAAACCATGGCTTTGAAAACCACGATGAGAACTCCTGGGAATTCCATCTTTCATTCATCCCCCACTCACCACATCCCTGTCTCCTTCCCCCCAATCCCCCCTCTCTCTCTCTCTCTCTCTCTCTCTCACACACACACACACACACACACACACACACACACACACACACCTACAGGAGCAAAAGCTACTCAGTTTCCATGTATTCCCTATCTCCATGAAGAACTATATTGACACAGGAGTAGTACATCCATTCATTCACTTAGATGTTTGCAACACGTATGTCTTTATTCTGTTCTTTGCTAATTTAGTTGAAAATCTAAGTGACAGTAACCTTGAACAAAGTTCGAGTTAAGATATTGGATACATTATTAGTATAAATTTAGGACATTTAGATTAAAAACCAAGCTTAAATCCTACAATGAGATAGACTATGGTATAGTTTATATGTCACTGTCCTTTTATCAAGGCTTTTGAATCATGTGACACAATTTAAATGTCTGAGTTTCCCTCTGATAAACACACACACAGACACACACACACACACTGTACTTAGAGAAAAGTGAATACCTACACTAGTAGTGTAGAGGCTGAGGCTGTTGGGAGTTCCTGAATGATTCTATTTAAACTACAATATGCTAAAGGAATAAAAATATTTTCATTCATTTTTAAATACCTTTCTTTTTCACAAATAAATAACAGAGATTAACACCTGTTTATCTTTGTGCTAAGAAACCCCAGATCTACTTGTAAAATGTTGGATAGTGCCTCCAAGTGGTGAAATAATTTCATTTGTTCTATAAAGCTTACCCTGTATGTAGCAACAGACAAAGAGGCAACTATAAATGGGGGGGGGGTCATGAAAAATTTGGCAATTTACTGAAAGTTTCTTAATGTACAGCAAAAAATTAAAAAATTGAATATACAATGAATCCAAAAGCATAGGCAATACAACATGATTTTAATTATTTTGGAGTGTCATACATAATGCAAAGTATGATTGCTTAAATTTATAAGCTTCAAACAAAATAATACATGGTGAAGAATTAGAAATACACAGTCTTTCTAACGGTGTGAGACAAATCTTTAATCTTTATGTTTTCATAAAGAAAAGGATACTTTATATGAATTTGACATTTCCATCTTATTTTTCTGTTTAATGCCTTCCTTGAATTTGGAAAAATTAAGTATTTTATTTAAATTAAATGCTGGGCTCTGGGATTCTCAGAAGATTACACTAAGCAAGGCTACCCAACTGTGGCAGTTCCTTACTGACTGCTATTTTGCACTGGGTAGACCATATGGCTGGCTACATAACTGTTTTTTACCTAGCTGAGCACCAAACACATGAAAAGAATATTAATAAAAAGTTGAAAATAGAGTTTAAAGATCTTTGAGTAGGCATAAAACCTGAAAGTAAATTACAAGTTGTAAAACACATCATCACAAACTATACGATTTCAACCTTTACCTCAACGATATAAATTATATGATTTCAACCTTTACTTCAACGAGACTCAGTTTCTCATTTGGACAAAAGGGTCAATACTTGACCTATTGATTTTATAGAAACTATAAAGACATATTAAGGTAGTATACAAAAAGAATCTTTGAAATCACCAAAAAGTATAATCTGTGTGCCCAAATAGAAAATATATAAGCCCGCAGAACAACTTTACCACAGTGAATTCCTTGCTTTCTTTTCAGTTCTCACTTTTTCCTGAAGATTTCTGAGAACCTTCCACACATTTGTTGACTGTCTTTAAAAACATAGCTTTTAATTCCTATGAATGAGTTATTTTTACTGATTTCTTTCTTGTTCTTCAAACGTGTGTTGTGTGAGGATCTATCCTAGGACTTTGTACTCACTCCAGTTTTCAGACAATCCAGTCAGATGCAAGATTCAAGTGTCATTGCTTCACAGGAAGCTTCCAGACTTGTTTGTTCCAGGATCCACTGTAAGGTCCAGGTCAGTACTTTCAATCGTGGTTCAAGTGTTTCCATGCGGATGCTATTCCTGCTGGATGAGTGAGACTCTTTACCCCTCCTCTAATCCCAACTCTCCTCCCATGCTTTGTGGTCAGCTCTCGGCATTTGGTTAAGCAAACCTCAGAGAAAGAAGTACTTTCTCCATTATTCTTCACCACTCACTTCCATGGTCTTGTAAAAGATCTATTGAACTCACCTCTGAAATGTTGGATTTATCTGTCCTCAAATCCATCTGAAATTCTGCAGCCTCAACTGAGACTTGTTAGTTCTTTTTTTAAAAAAATATTCTGTTTCCATTCAGCATCTTTGGTCACTCACCATTAAACCCATCTCCTTAAGTGAGATGCTGAGGAGTAGGGGAATCTTCTATTTTGATGCCTACTCATTGCCCAAAAAGTAAACTCCCCCTTTCTGCCATATGACTTGGGATCCCTATTCTAGTTCCATGCTGTCCTTCTTCTGACACTCTTCTCTGCCTGGAGTAGGTTAGACACACTCAGTTTCATGTCCTGTTTCATGGTGTTTCCTCTCTCTCTCTCTCTCTCTCTCTCTCTCTCTCTCTCTCTCTCTCTC
>NW_021620801.1:511610-590569 GCF_004785775.1 Grammomys surdaster | reverse complement strand
TCTCTCTCTCTCTCTCTCTCTCTCTCTCTCTCTCTCTCTCTCTCTCTGCTATGACTGTACTTTGTCAAAAATCTGTATATGAGAATAGAACAGTGGTTCTCAAACTGTGGGTCATGACCCCTTGTGAGGGTCAAAGGACCCTTTCACAGGGGTCACTTAAGACTATCAGAAACCCAGATATTAATGTTATGACTAATAACAGTAGCAAAAGTATAGTTATAAAGTAGCAACAAAAATAATTTTATGGTTGGGGGTCACAATATGAGGAACTGTATTAAACGGTAACAGCATTTGGAGGGTGAGAACCACTAGGCTACACTCTGTGGTTAAGAGTGGTTGCTATTCTTGGGGGGTTTTAGCACCCACATTGGGTGGTGCTTACAGCTACCCTGTAACTCCAGCTTGAGGAGATCTGATGCCTTCTTCTGCCCTCTGCAGGCATCTGCATACATTCGTGCATGTAGACACACTGAGAAACACACACACACAATTTAAAACCCTTTTAAAAAGCTGTACATATGTGATGGCTTGTATATGCTTGGCCCAGGGAGTGGTATTATTAGAAGGTATGGCCTTGTTGGAGTAGGTGTGTCACTGTAGGCATGGGCTTAGGGCTTCAGACCCTCATCCTAGCTGCCTGGAACTGAATATTCTATTGGCAGCCTTCAGATAAAGATGTAGAACTCTCAGCTCCTCCTATACCATGCCTACCTGGATGCTGCAGTGTTTCTACCTTGATGATAATGGACTGAACCTCTGAACCTGTAAGCCAGCCCCAATTAAATGTTGTCCTTATAAGAGTTGCCTTAGTCATGGTGTTTGTTCACAGCAGAAAAACCCTAACTAAGACAACATATTTTGGGCCCATAAAATATATCGCTTTCTCTGTACTAACTCCTTTCTCCTGACCTCTGAGTAAAACTAACCCTAGTACCTTCTGTACTCATCTATTTTTAAAATTAAGCCTTAGTTGTAGAAACAGTTTATCTCAAAAAAAAATTTTAAAACACGGAGGAAATGTCTAGCAAGGATGCTCTCCTATTTACTGAAACAACAGAGAATGAGACAGGAATTCTGGGAATGAAAGAAACAATCAAGTCAAAATCCCATGAGCAAGCATCACTAACAGACAAGATAAATTAGAATGAATGAATTTCAAGGTTGGGGGGAGGACTAAGTGGAGACAATACTACATTCATATACATATAACAACAACAAAAAAATAACAAATGACTAATAATTCCCAAAAGTCTGTGGTACATTCAAAAGACAAAACCCAAAAACCAATGACATAGAAGGAGCTGAGATAATGTGTTATAAGGCACAGATAATTTATTCAATTAACTTATAGCAGAAATTTCCCTAAACTTAGAGAAAGATATCAGCATCTAAACACAAAAGGCATTATAAGCCTAAATAGATGTGATCAGAGAAATTTTCCACAGTATACCACAGTCACAACGTCATATATACAAAAGAAAGACGAAAAATACAAAATGGAAAAAATTCCAGCTCATATGCAAAGGGGGAAACAAAACATCAAATACTTTGTAAGAAACATGAAGCCAGAAATGTATGGAATTACATATTTCAAGCTCTTGAAAAAAATGATTGTCAACAAAGTTTTGAGAGTCAACAAAAATATTTTAAACTGATGGATAAATTAAGGCAATTAATAACAACCAAGCTAGAATTGCATAAAACTCTTAAAGGAATACTAAGTATGTAGGAAAAACAAAGTCTCATCTATAGGGACACAAAAAAAAATACATTCCATGAGTGACCAAAAAGAGTTGGGAAGAAAGTAGTCAGGCGCAACCAGAAACCCTACTACTAACAGAGGAGGATACAGAAATAGTAATAATTTAGCCAGAGAATCAACTAACAAAATCATAGGGAATGACCTTACGTATAAATTACCTCAACTAACAAGACACAGAATGACTGATGAAATTAATAAAACAAGGAACATCTGTTGTCTTTAAGAAACACACTTACCCAGCAAAGACAAAACAAAACAAAAAAATAACAGCAGAAAAACATAGTCAAAAGGTGAAAATCAGCACACCAAACAAATGCAAGCTGGGTACACGCTAGGGTAGCAGTTCTTGTGCCCATTAAGATAGATGTCAAACCAAAACTAGAGGTGAAGGGGCCACTACATATAACAATAGAATCAACTCATCAGGGAGATAGAACAACTGCAAATATCACTCCTTGAATGTTAGGATTAGAAATTTCCTAAGACAGACGCCGAAAGGAAAACACTTCACATGGATTGTGACACAATCAGGAAGGTAGGCACGGGCTCTTCCAATCTCAAACTGGCAGAGAAACTTCAAAGCTAAATTATACCATAGATCACCTGGAGTTAAGCGATGTCCATCCAAAAGACAGTAAATACACACCTAGCAGAACAAATATTGAACACTCTCTAAAACTGACCATGAAGCAAACCTTAGCAAATACAAAAAACAAAATAAAATATAAAGGAAAGAAGGAATTTTCCTTTCTATTTTATGAGACTACAGCAGAATAAAACTAAAAATCCCCAAGAGAAATTCACAAATGGTTGGAGACTGAGTAATGAGTCCTGGGAAAAAATGGTAGAGGAACTTAAAAACATTTGTAAGATCAAATACAAAATGATAACACAATCAACCAGACCCTCATATAATATTATATTACAGCCAAGGGCTTTCGAAGAAGAACATTTATGGCTTGTCAAAATTCAGAAGATAGGAACTATTTAAACAGACCCATAATGAGCAAGAGATCAAAGTGCTAATTAAGTGAACCCCCAAGGAAAACCTGGGACCATATGGATTCACTGCTAAATTCTACCAGTCTTTTAAGGAAGATCTAGCACCACCAATACTGCAAACCTTTCTATGGATAGAAAGAACAAGAACACTATTAAACTCTGCCCATGGATCAAAAACTCTAACTGAAATTCTGATACTGCTAGAGAAAAATATTCCAAGAAGCCAGCATATACTGGAAGTCTTAAAGTAGGACTCTAATAGCTCAAGAATTTGCAAATGGATTACATGAAATAAAACAACCTTTTGCATAGCAAAGGGAACTACCAGCAGGAGAACAAGCAGGTTGCAGAGTACAGAATCTTTACCAGCTATACTTCAAACAGGGGTTTAGTATTTATCCATAGCATATTAGAAAAAAACTTCAAAACTAAATAAGCTGCCTGTCAATAAATAAGCTCATGAAATAAATAGACTATTCTTAAAAGACTCACAAATGTCCAAAACTATACTGAAAACACATCCAACACCTTTAGTCGGCAGGGACATGAAAGTCAAAACTATTTTAAGATTCTACCTAACTAGTGAGAATGTCTACTACCAAGAGAAAAGCATGACAAAGCTGGAGAGATGGCTCCAGGGATTGGAACACTGGCTGCTCTTCCTGATGATCTGAACTTGATTCCCTACACCCTTGTGATGGCTCAAAACCATCTGTAGCTCCAGTCTCAGGGGATCTGACATTCTCTTCTGGCCTCTCTGGTCACTCCACACTTGTGCACAGACATACATGTAGATAAAATATACACTCCCACCACATAAAAATAAGTAAATAGAAGAAAAAATGACGAGTGCTGACAAGGGTGTGGGGAAAGCTGCACGGATTCACTGTTGGTGGGAGTGTATGCTGAACAGCCATCGTAGAAATGGTAGAAATGAGCATGGAGGGTTCACACAAAGTAAACAGTGAGGACATGAAGTCAGGAGGGTGACATGCTGGGAAAATCTGGGGAAGAGTTGGAGGGGAAGTGAAGGATGGTTATAATCATATTTCACTGTAAACATGCATCACATTCTCAAAAGAATATACACAAAGGAAACAAAACAAAGACCAGCTTTGTGACCCGGCTGGTTTGTTACTGGGCATATACCCAAAAGACTCTGTCCTGCCACAAAGACACATAAACAAGCACACATATTGCTGTTCTAGTCACAAAAGGAAGGATTTGGAACTAGCCTCGTTGCTCATCAACAAATGGATGTATAACAAAAATACAGTACATACACACAATATTTTATTTAGCCATAATGAAATTATCAAACTTGTAGGAAAATCGATGGATCTGGAATTATTTTATGCTGACCAAAATAATCCAGACTCAGAATAACAAACACTGCACATTTTTTCTTATACATAAATTCTAACTTTTAATGTTTATGTAAACATACATATATATGGATATGTAAATTTTTGGGCATAAGCGTGGATATAGGTGTTGAAACTAGAAAGGGAACATAAAAGGGGGATTGAGCAGGGAAGACGTAATAAAACCCATGAGATAGGAAAGAGGGGCTGCTGTGAGTGAAAGGATACACAAGGGGGCAGGGAAAGGAGGGGGAGGGTCAGCAAAAACATGGTGCTTGAGAATGCCTTAAGGAAACCTTGTATTTTATAAGGCAACAAAAATACATATTTAAAAGGAAATGTTTATCTCCTGTACTATATTTGAATCAAATGAGAAAGGTGTCTTTATTTCAACTCACTGTGCTGCGCTTCCTTCCTAAACAAATGTTGGCATCTGCCGAATACTGAACTGAACAGACCTGGCCTTGATTTATAGATAAATACAGAGAATACACTTTAGGAATGACATCACATTAATTTTTTTCATCAGTTGTCATAAGAATTAGACCAAGGTCATTGGGCTTTGGGTGACAGTGAGAACATACCCTCAAGATGAGTTATCTTTTGTAATTCTCATGATTTTATATAAATCAAAAAGCTAAATATTTTCTTTTGCAGGCAGTGTAGAAGGATGCGTGAAACATTTATGCAAAATTCCAGTCAAGAACCTGTAAAATACATATAGAAATAAAATGTTAGCTTCTAACTAATGCTTTTAGAATATCAAGGTAAGAATCATGAAGTTTATTAAAATGTTTTTGTACATTAAAAACTAAGGACATTCTAAAGAGTAAAAACACACACCAATTGAGTCAAACTATAGAAAAACTGAGAAGGTTCTAAGGGGTCAGTACTAAGTCACTGTCATGAAATTGCTTTATAGAAGTCTAAAAGACTTTCTTTCTGTAAACAACATTGAATGGGAGCTCTGATGCCTTCATTTCTGTTGTCAGCATCTGCCTTTGCTCTCCAGAGACAGAAACTACATGCTCTACAGAACACAAAAGATTTATTGAGTTGAAGAGGTGGTGAGTCGGTGGATAAAGGCTCTTGCCCCCAACCTTAATGACCTGAGTCAGATCTCTGGAAGCCATACAGTGATAGAAGAGAACAAACTCCTGGAAGTTGTCATCTGCCTTCACTCGTACATACCATGGGTATGTATAAGTGCATGTGTACACACACACACACACACACACTACAAAATATAGTTTTAAAAATAATTTACTATCTGCCCCTTTAGAGAAAAATTCTAACTTTACTATATATGGCAAAAGTTATTCAGTATATTGAAAAGTTAGTTTATATATATGTAATTTCTTATTCTATAATTTAGAATTTGTATGTAAAAGTTTTTATTATATTTTCATTATTTAAAACAATTATAAATGTATTTTAATCATATTATTCCCCTCCCTCTAGTTACTCTTCCTCTCCCTAACCATCCAGATTTAAGCTCTTTCTCATAAAAGAGAAATATAACAAACCTCCCAAATACAAGAAAACAAAATAAAACTACATCCACAAAAGAAAAACAGATAAACAAACCCAACATATTGTAACCAAATAAAAGTACACAAAAATACCTATGAAGTCCAATTTTATGTCTGCTAACTACTCCTAAACATGAGGCCTGTTCTGGAACAGCTGATGTACTCAGTGTCATTACATTGGAGATAACTGACTTTCCCTCTCCCAACAGGTGTAAGAGACAGTGCAGTTGTTAACCTTTACCCTAGTGTCTAGGTTTTCACTCACTCACTCACTCACTCACTCACTCACTCACTCACTCTTTTGTCCATTCATTTAAAAAACTATAACAAAATAAAATATAATACGATAAAACAAAACCTATTACATCAAGGTCAAACAAGACAGACCATCAGAAGAAAAGGAGCCCAGAAGAGGACACAAGAGTCAGAATTGCACTCGTTCATGTGCTCAGAAATCCCATAAAAACACTAAACTGGGAGCCACAATACATTATGTGCAGAAGACCTGGTTCAGGTTTGCACAGGCCCTGTGCATGCTGCTTCAGTCTTTGAGTTCATAAGAGCTTTGCTCATGTTGGTTTAGAGGGCCTTATTTTCTTGGTGTTCTCCATCGCCTTTGCCTCTTACAGTTTCCATCTCCTCCTCCCTGGGGTTCTCCAAGCTCCGAGGGGAGGGTTTTGATGGAGACATCCCATTTAGGGCTGTGAGTTCCAAGGACTCTCACTCTGTATAATGTCTTGCTGTGCATCTCTCTATTTGTTTCATCTGCGGCAGGAGGAAGCTTCTCTGATGACGGCTGAACAAGTTACTAATCTATGAGCACAGCCGAACATCATTAGGAGTTATTTCATTATTCCATTTTTTTTCTCTTTTTAGATCAGTATTATTTGGTTTTTACTCTAGGTTCTTGGGCTACCTAGTCTCAGGTTCTCAGTCACCCAAGCAATGTCAGGTACTGGTTCCATCTTGTGTGTGGAGTGAGCCTTAAGTCAAATTAATTACTGCTTGGTTACTCACAAAAGCTTTGTGCCACCATTGCTTTCGTGTATTTTGCAGGCAATATATCATTATAGAGAAAGATTTTATGGCTGTCTTTGTATTCATGTTTCTTTTTGTAAGCATGGGGTGAAGGCTCTCTATATAGGTACTCATTTGACATCTCCATTCTTAATGTGGGTGTTGTCTTCAACAATGGAGCTTTGCTGTCAGCTTGTGAGAGAAACCTAAAGTCTTGGCAGCAGCCTGGGTTGTTTGGGGATTTCTGTGGGGCTCCTTTAGCCAACAAGGCAATCAGACGTAACCCAATCCCAGTACTGGACGCTTCATTTGGTGACAAAAGATGGCCACTGAGACTCTACCTCTCCCCTTAATTGGTGATTTCATTTAGATTGTATTCACATATGTTCATATTTTATTAAAGTTTTACTGTATTAGGTTTCTATACTACCTTTCAAATGCCACCCCCCATCTTAGCGATCTCTTCCTATATTCCCTGCCTCAACCCCTTTTCCTCTTCCCCTTCCCACTTTATCCTCACATTCTACACCCTTACTCCATCCATAGCTAGCTATCCTATTTCCCTTCCCTAAGGAGATCTGTTCTCCCTAGTCCCTTACTCTGTGACTACCCTCTGGTTCTATAGATTCTAGCTTGCTTATTGTCTTCACAGCTAATATAAACATATAAGTGAATGCATACCATGTTAGTCTTTCTGAGTTTGAGATACACTACTCAGGATGATTTTTCTAGTTCCATCCATTTGCCAGCCAATTTCATGATGTTATTTTTTTTAAACTACCAAGTAATACTCCATTATGTACATGTGCCATATTTTCTTTATCCATTTGTCTGTTGAGAAACACCTAGGTTGTTTCACATTTCTGGCTATTATGAATGGAACAGCAATGACTATGGCTAAGGAACTATCCCTGTGGCAGAAGGAAGCATCCTTTGGGTATATGCCCAAGAGTGGCATAGCTGGATCTTGATGTGGATCGAGTCCCATCTTCCTGAAGAACCACTATATTGATTTCCATAGTGCTTGTACAAGTTTTCATTCTCACCGGTAATGGAGGAGTATTTCCCTTGCTTTATGTTCCCACCAGCATGACCTATCACTTGTATTATTGATCTTAGCCATTTTGACAGGTGTAAGACAGAATCTTAAAGTAGTTTTGATTTGTATTTTCCTGATGGCTAAGGATGCTGAATATTTCTTTAAGTGTTTATCAGCTACTTGAGTTTTCTCTATTGGGAATTCTCTGCTTATATTTGTACCCCATTTTAGTTAGGTTATTTGGGTTTTTGTAACCAATTTTTTGAGTTCTTTATATATTTTGGATATTAGTCCTCTATCAGATATGGAGTTGGGAAATCTTTTCTCATTCTGTAGGCTGCCACTTTGTCTAAATGACAGCGTCCTTTTCCATGCAGAAGTTTTTCAATTTTATGAGGTCCCACTATAAATTGTTGATCTTGGTGCCTGTACCAATGACGTTCTGTTCAGAAAGTCTCTTCCTGGGCCAATGAGTTCAAGGCTATTTCCCCTTTCTCTTTTACCAAGTTCAGTTTATGTTAAAGTATTTGATCCATTTGCAGTTAAGTTTTGTGTGGAGTGATAAGTATGCTTCTATTTTGATTCTTCTACATGCAGCTATCCCAGTTTGACTAGCACCATTTGTTGAAGATGCTGTCTTTTTTCCCCAGTGTGTATTTCTGGCCTCTTTTAAAAAAATCAGATGTCCATAAGGATGTAGATTTATGCTTGGGTCTTCAATTTGATTCCACTGAACAAGGTGTCTGTTTTTATGCCAAGGCCATGTGGTTTTTATTACTATAACTTTGTAGTACAACTTGAAATCCAGAATGGTGACAACTCCAGTGCTCTTTTACTATTCAGTATTGGCTAAGCATTCCTGTTTTGGTGTGTGTGTGTGAGTGTGTGTGTGTGTATGTGTGTATGTATTTCCACGTGAAGCTGAACATTGTCCTTTCAAGGTCTGTGAAGAATTGTGTTGGAATTTTGATGGGGACTTCATTTAATCTGTAGGTTGCTTTTGGTAGGATTACCATTTCTACACTATTAATCCATTTTTTTCATAAAACAAAAATGAAAAGTATAGAGATGTTAAAATAGAACATGCATAGATCAAGTTACTGCAGAGACAAAGACTTATTTTTAGAAGATTTTTTTAAAAGTAAATTACCTTATACCTTTAACATAAACCTGCCTAATTATTCTTCATGAACTAGGAAAAGAAATGAACATTACTCACCATGGAGCATGTTGCTGAAAATGAACTTTTCTAAGCTATTTTTCCACTTTGAAATTAAAATTTGAGCTGGGTGTTGTGGTGCACGCCTTTAATCCCAGCACTTGGGAGGCAATGAATCTCTGAGTTTGAAGCCAGCCTGGTCTACAGAGTAGAGTTCCAGAACAGCCAAAACTACACAGAGAAAAACCCTGTTTCAATCAATCAATTAGTCAATCCTCAATCAATCAGTAGATAAAATGAAGGCTTGATACTCTTACAGGGAGGAACGAATGTTACTAAACTTTTTCAGTGAAGGCAGAGAAAGGCTGAAAGGAGGAGAGGGGGCGGTGAGTGGGAGGAGCTAAGGAAAGAGACTGAAGAGGGAGACATTACAGAGGAGGCTCTGTACCTCATTCTCTAAGGGATATGAAGCCTATCTGTGTACCGAAGTTAAGACCATCACGGACATGGGAGAAAAACTTCTCAGGATGGCAGGACGTGCAGAGGTCAAGCTCTTCCTTCTGGTCTTGAATATTCTGTGGAAGAATTCCTCCTTGTTCTAGAAGAATCCTTAGAAAGAAGATTTTTCAAAAGATAGCAATGAAAACACATGAAAAAAAGGATTTGTACATGTGTGGACACATTCCAGGAAAGACCTCATATCAACGGGGAATAGCTACTCACTCCACAGCAGGGGCTCGGCAGGAAACGGCAGCTTTTGTCAGCACGTGTCACTGAAGCTCATATGAGCTAGCAGTGTCCACGCTGCTGTGCAGATATGTACGAGTTCTGGGACAGGGTAAGGAACGTTAAATGCTTGCTTGGAAGAAACTTACCAAGTGACAGAGAATTTGTGTAGAAAACTCTTTTGGTTCAGACATGGTATACTATTTAATCATCTAAACTTCCCATCTTTTTTTTCTCCTACTTATTAGTTTTCACAGAAAAGTTTCTTCATAAATATTCTGATATAAATATGAATAAAATTAGTGATACTTATTTCACAAGTCACATTTAAGAATCAATGCCAATTTACTGAGTCCTTTCTACTCGTGTGTTAAATGAGGCAGGGTCTGGTCATGGTTTTGCTGACTAAAAATGGAAACATAATTCAACTCAGACACCTGTTTCCTTTTATAGAAACGACTATTTTCAACAGAGACTAAAGAGCAAATCCAAACAGCACAGGACCACAAATAAAAAAGTAGTTACATATTTATACTTCCTAACATTTTACAAGAAACATTTCTAGTTAATTAGACAATAAGAATACCTTCAAAATATCAACTTTCTTATAGTTTCTATTACTTAGGAGAGTTGACCTAAGCAATAGCTGTGAATTAAAGTGTGTATCAGCTACTCTATACAAAGTTTAAGTACTGTTCTGTAGAGATCAACTTGGGATTGAATTCAAAATCAATAAACTGTAACAGTCATGAAATTATCTGTGATACAAACGTGAGAATAGATGCCTTATTTAAATGGGTTTTCCCATGTGTCCCAGTCAGCTCCTTAAGTGTTTGCGACCTGGACTGTGTGGGGAGTTACTTACTGTTCTCTAAAGTAATTTTCACCCCAGAAACAATAAGCAATCATCAAACTTTCAGCACCATATTGAAATCAAACACACCTGGTAGCTTTTCGGATGTCCACATAGGGACTCGGTGAGTCAAACTGTCTCACACATGAAGGATGAAGACTGTGAAACGAGATGGCTGATTCTTTGGGAAGAGTAAAGCAGCAAGATCCCACCGAAGGTCCCAGAACAACAATAATGTCTTCCAGATCACAGCCATATTCTGCTATCATAGCATTCACAGTAGCCATAGCTACACCCAACAAAGTACCTTTCCAGCCTGGTAAATGGGAAGACAAGACAAGGGAAGTTAGAAATGTAGAATTTCAACTGCTTTTATGTCTCAGTGAAAAATTAACAGCTGTGGTTTATGAATTCAGAGTCCAGGTATAATAGACGAGCCACAAACATAATGACTCCACTAGAGTCCTGGCTCTAACATCAGATGAACTATACAGAGCACCTTACAGAATGGACAATTAATGGGAGTTTCTTTTGAAAAGTGGTATTGATGCTTAGTCTCGATAGGAATAATGTCCTTTCAGTCTTTCCCCTCTCTTTCCTATTGACTAGGGTAATGCAACATATGAAATGTAACACTTAAACCACTTACAGTTCACAACTCAGTATTAATATCTGCCGTGTTCAATTTCTAGAATTCTTCCATCTATCATATTTGAAACTATATTCACAATCAAAATCATTTCTCCCTTCCTATAACATTTTTTGTTGCTTATGAATTTGATTGTTCTATGTACTTTATGTGAAGGGTATCATATTGAATTTGTCTTTCTGTGACTGGCTTATTGCACCAAGTATGAAAATCAGAAGGTTCATCTATATTGCAGCATGTGTCAGAATGTATTGCCCTTTTAAGATAAAACATTGTATCATATATATCATATCACATCACATTTTGCTACTCACTCATTTGTCACTTGGGCATTCAGGTTGTTTCTACTTTGTAGACCTTGTAAATCAGGATGCTATATGTGTAGACATGAATTCTTTTGGACATAGTCCCAGAATTAGAATTGCTACATCATATGGCATTTTTTTTTTAAGGAATCAACATTTTTTTTTAAGTTAAGTCTCACTATGTAGCCTGAATCCACTTTGTAGCTCAGGTTAGCTTCAAACTCAGAGATTTGCTTGCCCATGCCCCACAAGAGCTGAGACTGAAGTGTCACCATACCCAGAATGCTTTCCTATAGTGACTCTCCACTTTGCTCACACTTACCTCCTGAGGGGTGCTTTGTCTTAAATAGAGACCATCCTAATGGAGGAGCGATGAGATGGTGGTCTTGACTTACATCTTTAATTATAAATGATGTTGATTAACTATTCTATTCCATAACTTCTGATCTTCCTGCCTCAACCTCCTGGGTGCTGGGATTATAGGTATGTGCCACCACACCTGGTCTATATGATGCAGGATATTGAACAGTCGGTGTCATGCCTGCCAAGTGAGTACTCTACCAGTGGAATTCTACATCAACCTCTTTACCCATTTTAAAATCCAGGTGTTGTTCTACTGTAATTTCAGGTGTTGTTTTAGATATTAACCCCTTATTAGATATAATGGTTTGTAAAATATTTCTGCCATTGTGTGTATTTCCTATGGATTCCATTGATCACCCTTTGATGCATAAGCATTTTAAATTTTAATGAAGTTCAATTTACCTGTCTTTAAACTTGGTTGTTTCTTTCTTTTTGGTCTTTTTTTTTCTGCTTTGGAGACCTAAAAACTATATTGCTTAAACCAAAGACACAAATACTTACAATGTTGGTTTTATACTTTTGCCTCTTACAGCTTAAGTCATTGATCCATTCTGACCTAATTTTTTAATAGGTCTGGTAATGGCCAGATCCTTCTTTTGCACGTGGATGATTGCTTGCTTCTCCCTGCTCCACTTGAAGCAGAATGCTTGCAGGTACCATTCTTTCCTCATTGAATAGCTGGTTTGGCATCTTTGTTGAAAAGCTTTCAACCACAGGTCAAGTTATTTGTGTCATGTGGGCTCCCTGTTCTATTTTTCCACTCATGGACATAGACAAGCATGTCTCGTTTGTGTGTTTGTTGTTTGTTTTGTTTTTCTCTCTCAGCCTTTACTCATGCTGCTTCACCTCAGGGAACTTCTTTCTATGACATGCTGACCATTCCCTACTCCCCGGTGCTCAGACGTCCTTAGCCAGAGATGGCCACGCTCTAGAGTATGGTGAAAGGCGTGAAGAGCTGCTCTTTGCTTATTACAATGATTATGGTTATTATGTACATTAAAGACATCAAGGGCTAAAGCTAATTTAATTTGTACTGCAGGATTGTCCTGCTGTAAATGTTAATAGTATATCCTTGCTTAGAGATACTGACAATCTTAAAACCTACAGATTCCAGAACATCACAAGATGCCACCTACTTAGGGAGTTCAAGTCTGACTCATCTAATCTGAGCTGTATACTCCTTATATCTGTTTCTGTAGTGAGAACGTGCAGTCCTCAGGCTACCACAAAGCAATGCAGCTTTACATCTATGCCCATGAGAAAAACAACTATAAGTCATCCTGTATTGCAAATTCATAAAATCTTAATTGATTAAACACACCTACCAGAGTGAGCAACCCCACATGCTTTTTTCACAGGATCTGCAAAGACGATAGGTATACAGTCGGCACCCAGAGCTGTGATTGTGACTCCTCTCTGATTTGTGACTATCCCATCATAGGATTCCGGCTCCTTCTTGCCCATAACCCATACGTCATTGGCATGATCAGTCTAACACAAAACGCAGGACAACATGGTTTGAAAATGAAACATTTTACATGCGAGCTTTTATACAAGAACTGGTCACAAAATTAGGTAATCAGGTATGGTCATCCACTTCCATAAGTGATAAAATGCCAAATATAACTCTCTGCAGATGTGGTTTCTAGGGAAGTAAACTTAGAAGTCTTCACCAACCCCCATCAAAGATAAGTAAATCTTCACTCAGAGAACTTCTCCTAAAAGGTAAGTTTCATTTTCTTTGCAGAAATGTGAAAGTACCAGATGAGTGATTTTTCCCCTTTTATTAGACTCAATTCTATCTAGAATTCTTATTTAACAGATTTCTCCTCACTTAGACCCTAGTCCTCCCTGCTTTTCACTTAAAAAGTTAGGGCCCAAACTTTTTCCTGATCACTCAGGGACCTTCCTTCTATATTGAAAGGGCAGTAGTGGTCTTATACTGTCAAAAGTTAACTATACTTCTAGAATTGAGGAGGTTTAGATGAAATACATACATACACATAGTACATAACCACACACATATAAAGTACAGAAAAATAATTTCAGCATTATCGTCAAATGTTAGATGAAGCGCCAGAAGCAAAAGTTAAATAGCTTAAGGGTTATACAATATACTGAGAGTGAAAAATGTCAATAGGTTAGAAGACCAAAATAGATAACAAAAATTTACCTTTATTCGGTAAAATTTCTCTGCATTAAATCCTGCAGCATTTGCCAACCTACGAACATTTTCTTGAACAACTACTTTGGGATCTCTCCGTTTGGAACTACTGAAAAGATTGAGTGAGCTGAGAGTGGGTATATAAGATATGCCACCTGTCCGTGTAGTAAATCCATGTAGGAAGATGTCTGTTGAGGATAAGTGGGAAAGAGTTAAAAGATTTTCAAGAAAAGACTAGACAGTGTACAGAAGACAGCCTCTCCATCAGACCCTCCCTGGTCACTCCAACCGGCAATAACTGATCTGGTTTCTAACTCTGGCTGCCCTTTGTCCCTCCATGTGATGTCACACAGTGCTGTGTGTTTTACCTCCCCACAGGACTGCTGCTCTTCCCAGGGTACTTTCATTTCATCTGGTATAAGTAGCATACGGCTCACGATTAATACTACGTATCCAAGGAGGATTAGTTGAAATTTTACTCTTCTGTTAAAATGCCCAAAGGGCTGAGGTTTCAGCATTTCTACATAAAAGATTTTCCAGGACAGAAAAAAAAAATTATTTGCCTTAAAGCTAAATTTGCATAGTACAAACTTGTTCTTTTAGGGACGACTCTGATGAAGTCATCCTCTGATGCCACTGACCCACATGTCATAAAACCCCTGTGTTGCGAAAGATGAGCAGTTCACAAGAGTCAACAGACAGAAAAAAAGAGGAAGTGAGGAACCTCTGAAGAAAGTCTGGGTTTTCACTGTAATACAAAGGACAGCTTGGAAGGTACCTGGGATCAAAGGAGATGTGACAATAGTTAGGTCCCCTTTCAGTGCTGGCAGGCTTCTCAAGTATGCTTCTATTTCACTCTGGATGTTTTCTAGTTCATGAGTTGTGGTCAA
Organism: Grammomys surdaster; assembly: GCF_004785775.1. NCBI lineage: Eukaryota > Metazoa > Chordata > Mammalia > Rodentia > Muridae > Grammomys > Grammomys surdaster. Next base: position 575,744 of record NW_021620801.1, on the reverse strand, counting down.
GTTTATTTCAGTGGACGGTTTCAAAAGGCTATCCCTGCAAGCTACCTGTAAATCTTCAAACTCAAACGTATACACCTTGGTGAAGAGTTGGTCAACGTAAGCCTTCATGAACAGTTTCCTGTGCTCAGGTGCAATCACCTTAATATGGCTCAGATTCTTTTCATCAATTTTTTGTTTAATTGTATACAAAGAGGCAGCCAGGCTGGGATTGCTAACAGTTTCGAATTTTCCCACGAGACGTGAAAAGCCATTTCCTGCTTCCAATTCACAAAGGCTGTACCCCCCATCCTTTTCCTTGGTGGTATTACTGCAACATATTATGCAAAGGAACTTGGCCTCGGGAGCATGGTGGGCGTGAATACCATCCAGTGTCTTCAGTAGCGCCTCATGGAAGTTTTTCTGAGAGTTCAATTGTAAATCAGAGAGATCAATCAAGACTGCTTCTGCCATTCTTCAATCAGGCACTTTTCCCCCAAGACTTTTACGCCATATCAGCTGTAAGGAAAAATGATCACGAACAACAATAAATTGTGCCGATCATCTTATAGATACAACATAAATTTATGGTGGGCAAAAAAGGAAGTAAATTGCATTAATACAAAAAGTAACCAAAATAAACGTAGCGTGCAAACCAGAAAAGCCAGTGTGCCATTTACCGTGACAGTGAAAGCAGAGCCATCTTTTACTTTGTGAAAAGCTGGGTACATTTTTTTTTTTTATAGAATAGAGATTATGCTTTGTTTTCTTTATAGTAGATTTTAAGTACAAAATTGTTGTCTGAGATCAAGTCTTTTTAATTATAGGATGTCAATCTATCTGTTATATCATTATCCCATCATGTCTATAAGATTAGACCACATCTCATATGTAATACTGAGGTCTCACCTTTAGGATATTAAGTTGAGAAGTATCAGCTACTCTTATTTGGGGATTGTGGTTGAGACAGGGGCTTGAGGCAGGGTTTCTCTGTGTAACATCCCCAAAAGTCCTGGAACTAGCTCTGTAGACCAGGCTGGCTTTGAACTCACAGACACCCACGTGCCTCTGCCTCCCAAATGCTGGCGTTAAAGGTGTGAGGCAACACACACACACACACACACACACACACACACACACACGTCTCACTTTTTAAGAGAAAAGCTGACCCGTAGGATGGGCTTCCCCTAAGATTTACAGTCCTCCATACTTGGAATAATCCCAAAAGCCACTGCAATTTGGATCAGGGGCAATTTGGATTTCTGACCGCTTGCAGATTCTCTTTCCTCCCGGTCCCGGCTGGAGCTCCCCCCTCTGCCGACCCTGTGCCCCCCAATTCTGCCCCCTACCACTGCTGACCCTTCACCCCTGAGCCCCGCAGGGCACTGGCGCCTTCATTCATTCTTTGCCCCAGCTGTGCGCGCGACCTCGGAGGAGCCCTGACTGCACAGCGGCCGGCCGGCCCGTCACGGCGCGGTCCTCCCCTCCGCCCGGGACTCACCGCGGGGCCGCTTCCCCGCGCTCTCCTCGGCGGCCGCGAGCTGGGGTGTGAGCCGCAGCCTCCGCGAACGAACGCCAGAGTCGCTCGAAGTCGTGCGCCGCCCGCCCGCCTCACCGCGTCCCGGGCCTCCGGGAGGCCTCGGGTTCCCGCGGGCGTGCGCCCGGGTTCGGGTGTTCCCGCCACGGCCGCGGGGTGGCGCCCGGGAGACGCAAGGCCGAGCCCCTTGTGGGGATTCCTGCGCCGCTCAGCAGTTCCGGGTCGGCGCCCGTGGTCGCCGGAGAGGCTTGTGGAGGCCGCCTGAGGCCCCGGCGCAGAGGCGCGAAAGGCCGCGGGCGAGCGCGTCCCGTGAGGCGCCCGGAAGGGAAGAAGGCCCTCTCCCTGCCGGCCTTGGCGACTCTAGAAGGATCTGCTGACCAGGCAGTGTGGTCAGCCCTGTCACTTAGCGCCCTCCAATCAGGGCTCAAGTAAGGGGACTTTTGTGGGGGAGTGGTTTTTTCCCCCACTTTTTGTTTAGGTTTTAAGTTTCTAGTTAGTTAGCTTTCGTTCACCAACCCCCCCCCACCCCCCGTTATGCTGATTCTGTGCTTTCACTTGGGACCAACATCCTTGACTGTCCGTTCACTTGTGTTGACGACATAGATTTCTCATAAGCTCCTCCAAAAAATATGTGCCCCCTCACAGGACAGAACGCATTCATTCTTACAGTAGCAATAAGATAAAAATTAATCCTCCTCCTCCCCCCCCCCGAGGTTCAATGTTATTTATTTAAAAACTACAATATGAAAATCAAGTACTGTTGTAAATGGAAAAATACCCACTCTTCAAACTATAAGAGAAGATAAGAGAAATCCTGTTTTCTGTAGACTCTCTATGGAGGAAGGAGAAGGCCCTTTGTTTTCCTTGGTGTTCCTCTAAGTGCTGAAGGTTTTCCTGAGTAAGAAGACTCTAGGGTATCTGGGAATTTAGAAGAGTCTTTTAAGTGTGTACCAACCTCAACTTGACTAAAGACCGAGGTAACCAGCCACATAGAACCTACCCTAGAGGGGACACATTTGTGTGTTCACTGGATACTTTCAAGAAGCCTGAGTGATAGTTGATATGCATCTGATCAGACATACATGCCTTGGCATAAACTTGCTTTCTGTTAAGGAAAATGGATTTTTTTTTTAAACTTACAAAGCAGGTTTAGAACATTTTTTTCTTGTTTTCATGCACAAGGGTGAGATCTCAGATGCTTTCATGCAGCAGTACTGTCAGTAACAAACAAAACTTTCCAAATAGCTAAGTTGTTAGGGAAGTTGTTAGAATGTATTTACATACCATTTCCTTCAGCATCTGGTCTGTCTGGGCCACATTCTCAACACTCTCTCCTCTTTCTCATGCTCTTTCAGAGCTTCTCAATCCTGGTTGCACATGGAAACCAGTAGAACTTACGAGTAAAGGAGTAAAGTAGGTACCCCACGCCCCAGCTGCAGACTGACTCAGAGTCTACAGGAGTTAGGCCTGGGCTTGTTTTGTTCTGCTTTTTTATTTTCATCTTGCAGATGATTCAGATACATAATTCATTTTGATAAAAAAACAAACTGCCTTAGTCTCAAGCCATGCAAGTAAAGGCTGTTCTTTCATAGGCTATCACTGTGTTCTTTACATTTGCTGTTTGTTGTACTTTGAACGCACTTCCTTTGTGAGCTTAACTGCTCCCAGTTGCTCAATACTCTTCAAGCTTAAACATAACCTTCCTGGAGGCCTGGTCGCCTCACTACGCAGAATAGCTTCCTTGGTATTTTCATGTACAAGAACCCCTCTGATAGACACAGTCTAAACTCATAGCCAAACAGTACACTGAAAAGTCTGATTAGACACTGAATCATACACTTTATAGGAATGAAAGTTCTTATAGGTTATGGAGTTTTTTTTCTATGTAAAGCTTTTAAAAAGAAGACAAAGCTAAGCCAGAAAATTGCCAGCAAGTGTAGTATAGTATTGTAAACTTACTCTAATCTTGCTGATGCTCATGTCAATCAACTGAGGCAGTCCAGAGCCTTTTTGTACATTCTCTTGCATAAAGCGTACGCCTGTCTCTAAACGTAAAAGATTCCCCAATATTCTGTTTCTTCAAGAGGAAAATAGTTTAAAGGCACCTTTGAAGCCATTGGAATGCAAGCTTACTCTTTAGAATCTTTTATCGTTATCTCACGCCCTTTACTGTGTCTTTAGAAATCATTAAACAGACTACAGCGAAGCAAAAACTTTATTTCTATACCATATAATTGGTTTGCATCATATTGAGTTATTGAGTTATAATTAAGTTATAAGAGCATAGTATCAAGTATAGCTGGCATGAACAGGTTTGATAACAAAGACATAATTTATGATAGGATTGTGTAGTTCAACTGGTAGAACTAAACCAGGACAACACACCTGAGGGCAGTTTCCCAACCATGCTCATTAAGCATGTTGTGGGAATTAACCACCTAGGACTTACAAAAGGAGTAGGAAAGATGAGTTGGTTAGAAGCCAAGTGTAGATAGGCTGAGGCTCTGTATTTTAATTATTTGGTGACATGTCTTAGAGACAATATTTTGGGGACTTTATTATTGAGGAAAACTCTTGGGAAATGTCTATATAATGTTATACCATATTGTAAATCTTATGAGATGGTAGAAATTTTGAAAGCTGTGATCAATTTTTAAAAATCTGTATTACCGTTATTTTCTGAGTATTTGTGTGTGTTTGCGGGGGGGGGGAGAGGGAAAAAGGAAGGGAAGGGGGGGCTCATGCATGTGGAGGTTAGATGACATCTTTCTTGAGTCAGTTCTCGTCTCCACTGTGTGAATCTCAGGGATTGAATTCAGGCTATCAGGGTTAGCTTCAAGCCACGGAGCCATCTCACTGGCCTAGACAGTTATTTTTAAGCCATTTGAATGAAAGTTTTTATGTCTTTATAGAATAGGCCATGGAACCTATACAAATTTCTATGTTAATAGTCCCTGTTAAGTTTGCTGGGGCTGCCAAAACAAATGACCACAAACTGGATGACTTGACAAAAATTTGATCTCCATCAGTTATAGAGACTAAATAGTAAATGAAGTGATGCCACGACCGTGTATCATTTGAAAGTTTCTGTTCTTCTATCATTTCTTATTGAAACAAAAATATTTTCATATGGTATAGTCTAATCATACTTTTCCCCTTTCCTAACTTTTAGATTCTCCCTTCCCACCAAACTCCAATTCCATATCCCTTCTTTCTCTCTTTAAAAAACAAGTGTGTGCACACATACACACACAACTCACAAAAATTCAAAATTGAAGACCAAAGACCAGTAAGGAAAAAAAAAGCCCCAAACAAAGCTATATGAAACCCAAGTACCGTTGAGTTTGTTTTATGTTGGCATCTATTACTGGTCATGGACCTATCCCGAAGTGGAGTTTAAATCCCCAGTGAGACTCCATTGGAGAAGACTAATTTTTCCTTTGCAAGCAGGTACCAATTTGAGATAGTTCTTGGTGAGACACAGAATCCCATGTCAACCTTCCCTTCTCAGGAGGGAGACCCCAGCTATCTTGAAATTGTGCAGGCCTTGTGCATGCTGCCAGAGTCTTTGTGAGTTCATATGTGCATTATTCTTTCTAAGTCTGAAAGGCATTGTTTCTTAGGTGTCATTCATCTCCTCTGGCTCTTACAATCTCTGTCCCTCTTCCACATAGGTCCTGAGCACTGAGGGAAGAGTTTGATCAAGACATCTCATTTAGGAATGAGTGCTGCAACACTGATTTCTTACTATGCACATTGTCTAGTTGTGGGTCTTTGTGTTAGATCTTATTTACTTTAAGAAGCGGCTCCTTGGTAATAGCTAAGCAAAGTACAGATCTATAGGTATGTCAGAAGATTATTATGAGTCATTCATTTTACTGCTATGTTCCTTTGGATGAACAGTAGTATTTGGTTTTCCCCTAGATCCTTGGCCTATCCAATCTCAGGTCACCCCAGCTGTGTCAGGCATAAATTCCATCCCAGAGTGATTGGTTACTGTTACATTTTTGTCACTATTGCAACAGTGTATCTCATAGGCAGGTCACCATTGTAGGTTGCAAGTTCATAACTGGGTTGTGATTACCTTTATCTTTTTTCTCTGGTAGTCTGCAGATTACCTTCTAGTACCAGGAACTAGCACTAGTCAGTAGAGGTAAGCCTTTAGTTAGGCGCCAGCTTCACTTTTCTCTGTTTGCTGAGGTATAAAAGTGTTGACTACACCAATAAGGTCTTGCCATCAGTTTGTGGGGACCAACCAATGGCCGAGGCAGTAGCCTGAGAAGTTTGGAGTTCCTTTGTCTAGTGACTCAACTATTTGATGGCACTAGAAGTTTCACTTGGTAACATAAGATATCTAGTTGGGGCGCTCGCTCGTTATTTGAAGACTCCGTTTATATTTCTTTCATATATGTATATGGACACATATACATATTACATTATATGTACATATATAAAATATATATGCATTATGTAATACATACATTCCAAAAGTAGTAAGTTTCTTCAGTAACATGTTTGCATATTGACACTCAGGTAGCCTTTAGTATTAGTTGCCCCTCCCCATATTCTGTCAGTTACCCATCTCTTCCATACCTCTTCCCATTTTATCTTCCTACTATAGTCTTCCCTCCATATCTATCCTTCATAATGAATCCTATTTCTCCTTCCTTAGGATTAACACCCCCCCCAGTCCCTTTACTTAGTAATTAACTCTGTGGTTATACTAATTGTAGCATACATGTTGAAGGCTTAAAAGCTAAAGCTAACATCCACATAAGATGTGTAAGAGAAAACATACAAGCAGTATTTGGGCTTTGGAGGCTTTGGGGTTGTTACCTTAGTCAAAATTATTATTATTAATTATTATTATTATTATTATTATTATTATAGCTCCATCCATTTACCTGCAATTTTCTTAATTTTGTTTTGTTTTTCTGTTTTTTAAAGTAACTTATCAATGTCCCATTGTGTAAATGTTCCACATTTTCATTATCCATTTATTATCTGATGGACTTCTAGGCTGTTTGCAATTTCTAGCAATTATGCTAGAGCAGCAATGAACATGGATGAGTAAGTATTTGTGTAGTAAGATTAGAGAGTCCTTGGGGCATATGCCCAAAAGTGCTGTAGCTGGATATTGAAGCAGATTAATTTCCAGCTTCCTGAGAAAGTCACTCTGATTTCCATAGTGGGTGTACAAGTTTACACTCCCACAAACAATGAATAAGTGTTCCCCTTTCCCCACATCCTCCCAGCATGAGCTGCCCTTTGCTTTATTGATCTTGGCCATTCTGACTTGTATAAGATGAAATCTCAAAGTAGCTTTACTTTACATTTTCCTCATGGCTAAGGATATTGAATATTTGTTTAAGTGTTTCTTAACTCTTTTATCATTTGAGGAGTTTCTGATTAGTTCTGAACCTCATTTTTAATTGGGTTATCTGTTTTCTTAATGTTCAGTTTTTTATTTCTTTATATATTTTAGATGTTATCCCACTATCAGATATATGGCTGGTAAAAATCTGTTTCCATTACATGGCCTGCTACTTTGCCAGAATGATGGTGTCCTTTGGCATAGAGAAGCTTTGCAGCTTCATGAGGCTCCATTCAATAATTGTCGTTCCAACTGTCACTATCTGTTCAGTTCAGAAAGTCTTTCCTGTGTTAATGAGTTCAGACCTCCTGCCCACTTTTTCTTCTCTCAGATACTCAAGGTATCTGGTCTTATGTTGAGGTCCTTGATCAGTTTGGAGTTGCATTTTGTGCAGGTGATAAATATGGGCCTATTAGAACTACTCTACATGCAACCATCCAGTTTGATCAACACAATTTATTGAAGATGCTCTCTTTCTCTAGTTTATATTTTTGAGTTTTTTGTAAAAACTGGGGCATTCATAGATGTATGTTCTTATTTTTGGGCCTTCAATTCTATTCCATTGATCAACATTTCTGTTTTTGTGTGCTGTCTTTATTGCTATAGAGTTTTAGTACAATTTAAAATCAGAAATGGTGATACAATCAATAGTCCTTATATTATTCAAGATTTTTTTTTTTTAGCTATCCTGGTGAAGGTAATATTTTTTTCAGTTGATGTGAAGAATTGTGTTGGAATTTAGATGGGAATTTTGGTCAATCTGTACATTATTTTTGGTAGGGTGGCCATTTCACAATATTAATCCTGCCAATCCATGGGAGATGTTTCTGTCTTCTGGCATCTTCTTCAGTCTCTCCAGTGTCTTAAACTACAAGTCTTTCACTTGCTTAGTGTGGTAGTTTGAATGAAAATGGCCCCAGTAGGCTCATTGGAAGTGCCACTATTAGGAGGTGTGGCTTTGCTGGAGTAGGTGTGGCCTTGGTGGAGAAAGTATGTCACTGGGGGTGGGCTTTGAGATTTCAAATGCACAAGCCAGGCCTAGTGTCACTTTTTCTTCCTGCTGCCTATGAATCCAGATATAGAACTCTCAGCTACCTTTCCAACATCATGTCTGCCTGCATGCTGCCATGTTTCCTACCATGATGATAATGGACTAACCCTCTGAGCTGTAAGCCAGCCTCTAATTAAATATTTTCCTTTCTAAGAATTACTGTGTTCGTGGTGTCTCTTTATAGCAATAAAACACTGATTAAGACATATGGTAAGAGTTATCTCAATTTTTTTGAGGCTACTGTAAAAAGTACTGCTTCCCTGTTTTTTTCTCAATATGTTTGTCATTTATATATAGGAAAGCTTCTGATCTATTTGTGTTATTTTTGTTTCCTACCACCTTACTGAACATTTTTATGAGTCCTAGAGATTTCCTGGTGTAGTTTTTAGGATCTTTTCTATATAAACCTGTCTTCTGCAAATAAAGCTACTTCTCCCTTTGCTATTTGTAACACCCGTTTCTCCTTCACTTGTCTAGTTAAGTCTTCTGCTCCAGTTTCGGCTTCCAGTGCTATACTGAGCAAGCAGGGAGAAAGTGAACATCCTTTTCTTGTTCTTGATTTTAATGGAAATGTTTTGATTTTCTCTTCAATCAGGTTAATGCTGGCTGTGGGCTTTCTGTAAATTGCCTTTATTATGTTGAAGCATGTCACATGTATCCCTAATATCTCCCTAGGACTTTTATCATCAAAGGATGTTAGATTTTTCCTCCCAAAGGCCTTTTCTGCATCTAATGAGATGGTGTGTATGTTTTGTCTTTCAGTTTGTTTATGTGGTAAGTTATGTTTATAGATTTTTTTTTTTTTCGAGACAGGGTTTCTCTTTGTGTAGCCCTGGCTGTCCTGGAACTCACTCTGTAGACCAGGCTGGCCTTGAGCTCAGAAATCTGCCTGCCTCTGCCTCCCAAGTGCTGGGATTAGAGGTATGCGCCCCTACTGCCCAGCATGTTTATAGATTTATGTATGTTGAACTGTCCCTTCATTATTGTGATGAAACCAACATGATCATGGTGGATAATTTTTTTAAGTATTCTTGGATTCAATTAGCAAGTATTTTATTTAGAATTTTTGCATCTATGTTTATAAGATCTATTGGTCTATAATTTTCTTTTTTGTTGGTTCTTTTTATGGTCAGTAATCAGGGTAATAGTGGCCTTATAAAAAGAATTAGGAACTGTTCCTTCAGTTGTTATTTTGTGAAATACTCTGAGGAGAAGTATTAGTGTTAATTCTTTGAATTACTGGTAGAATTCTGAGCTGAATCCATCTTTATAGGCTTTCTTTTTCTTTTTCTTTTTTGGTTTAGTTTTTTGTTTTGTTTTGGGTTGAGAGGCTTTTAATTATTTTAATTACTGCTTCTACTTCAGTAGAGGATATGGATCTGTTTAAAGTGCTTCATGATTTAACTTTGGTGGTTGGTGTATATCAAGAAATCTTTTTTTCTTGTTTGGCAGAGTACAGATTTTTTTTTAAATAAATATATCCTTATGATTCCTTGGATTTCCTTAGTGTCTGTTGTAATGTATCCTCTTTCATCTCTAATTTGGATCTTTGATGTGTGTCTTAGTTAAGTTGGGTAAGGGTTTTTCAATTTTACATATTTTCTCAAAGAGCTAACTTTTTGTTCATTGATTGTGATTTTTGTTGTTGTAGTTATTTGTTTCTGTTTCATTGATTTCAACCCTGAGTTTGGTTATTTCTTGCTATCTATCTATCTATTTATCTATCTATCTATCTATCTATCTATCTACTCTTTTCGAGGTGTTGTCTCTTCTTATTATTTAAGAGCTTCCAGGTGTGCTGCTTGTAAGTTACTAATATGGATCTTTTCAAGTTTTTTGATGTAAGCATTAGGGCTATGAACTTGTCTTTTAGATTTGCCTTCATTGTGTTCCATAGGTTTGAATGTGTGGTACTTTCATTAGCATTTGTTTCTAAAGTGCTTTTAAGTTCCTTCTTGATTTCTGTCTTTACCCATTTTTTCATTCAGTAGTGAGTTATGTATTTTTCCTTTGATGTGTATATAGTATTATTCCCTCTCCTGATCAGTTTTGGTTTGAAGTTTATTTTGTCAGATATTAAAAGGGCTATACCTGCTTGTTTCTTGGTCCATTTGCATGGAATACCTTATTGCATCCTTTTATCCTAAGGTAGTGTCTGTCTTTGATGGCTAAGTGTCTCTTAAATGCAATAGAAAGATCCTGTTTTTTAATCCAATCAGTTAGTCTATGACTTTTTATTGAAGAATTTATCCTATTAATATAGAGAGATATCAATGAACTGTGTTTGTTTTGTTGTTATGATGTGGGTTTTTTCTCCTCTCTTCAACTTAGTGTTTTGAGATTTTTTTTTTTTTTTGTGGTTTTAGGTGTAATTAACATCTTTGGACTGAAGTTTTCCCTCTAATGCCTTCTGTATGCTGGGTTGGTAGAAGTTGCTTAAATTTTGTTTTATCATGGAATGTTTTTCTTTCTCTGTTGATTGTGATTGACATTTTTGTTGGATATTGTAGTCTGGGACAGCATCTGTGGTCTCTTGGAGTTTGTAAAACATTTGTCCAGACTGTAAGTCTGTATTGAAAAGTGTAGTGTTATTCTAATTGGCCTTCCTACTTATATGTGACTTGGTCTTTTGCCCTTGCAGGTTTTAACATTCTTTGTTCTATATGCTTAGTGTTTTGATTATTATGTCATGGGAATTTCTTTTTTGGTCCTGTCTATTTGATGTTGTTCTCTATACTTCTTATACCTTGGTTGGCACCTTCTTCTTTAGGTTGGGGAAATTTTCATATATGATTTTGTTAAAAAGTATTTCCTATGCCTTTGACCTGAATTTCTCATCCTTTTTTTAAATCTCTATTATTTGTAGATCTGGTCTTGTCATAGTGTTCCAAATTCCTAGATGTTTAATATTTTTTTTGACTTTTCAGGGTTTTTAATAGTCATATTCAGAGGTCTGGTTCATTTCAGCTCCTTCACTGCCAAACCTGGGGGCAGGGACTGCTTCAGCTTCTCGGCCTTCTCCTTGTCTGTGATGACCAGGGTGTACAAGTACCTGCTGCAGCGGACCTTGAACTTCACGTTATCCTTGTTCTTCTTGATCTTGACGGACTTGGCGTCCTTCCGTCGGGCCGTGAGCAGAAAGTCCTTGATTTCCTCAATTTTCCGAGGCATGGCGACGGGCGTTCGGCTCTGGCGTCCTCACCTGCCCAAAAAACACTCACTGTTTAATATTTTTTTAACTGAAGTATTTATACTTTCTCTTCAAAACTCGAAATTCTCTATTATTTGTAGATCTGGTCTTGTCATAGTGGTCCAAATTCCTAGATATTTAATTTTTTTAACTGAAGTATTTATTTCTTCTACTTTCTCTTCAAAACTCAAAATTCTCTCTTCCATGTCTTGTTGGTGAGGTTTAACTCTGAGGCTTTTGACTTTCTAAATTTTTTACTTCCAGTTTTATTTCAGTTTGGGTTTTCTTTAGTGATTATATTTCTTTGTTAAATTCTTTCACTTTTAATTTTTTATTATTTCATTCAACTGTTTCTTTGTTTTTTCATGGTCTCCATTATGGCATTTATTCGTCCCATTTAAGGTCCTTAAGTATGTTCATAATTGTTGTCGTGAAGTCCTTGTCTTGTGCTTCAGATTTATTACAGTCCTTAAGGCCGACTACAGTAAGGTTAGTGGTTTCTGGTAGAGGCATATTATTTTGATAGTTAACGTGTTTTGTACTAGAGTCTAGGCATCTGCAGTTATGATGATTAAGGTATTTCTAGTTTTGACATCTGGTGTTGTCTTTGTTGGGTGGGTGTCCTATTCTTTGGTTGCTGTTGCCCTTTCTGGATCCTAGGCAAATTGGGTAGATGTCCCTCATACCGAATGCATCCACAAGTTGGTTGGTGACAGAAAGGAATGGGGATAGGCTAAGGAAGGAGGACTGAGAGGAGAAATGTCAAAGAGTTAGGGGGATCTGGTTCACACCAATAGGTGGAGTCCCCAGGTAGTGGATTGTGGTAAGAGGTGGGGCTTTTGCAAGTAGGCTGTAGTAAGAGGAAGATTAAGCCTGGAGAGACAGGGATAAAAGAGCTAGAGGGATCCCGAATCTGTACCAACAGTTGTGGTCTTCAGTAAATGATGTTGAGATGGGAGGAGGAGCTCTAAAAGCCGGTTGCTGCTGGACAGAGAATAATGGAGGACCAGAGGGGTAGTGAAAATCACCTTCCTGAGTCCAAGATCAACCGTGTGACCACTAGGGGTCCAAGATAGAAAGAGTTTCTGGGTATTGCCTGCTGACAGGAAGGAATGGAGATGAGCTAGAAGGGAAGGCTAGAAGCAGGGGAGACTGCTTCCAAGAGGTGGATTCCCCAGGGAGTGGAGGTAGTGTGGGAAGAGTAACCTCTGCAAGCCATCCGTTACAGGACTGACTATGAGACTGGAGAGATCAAAATGGAAGACAGGAAGGATATAAAAATCTGTCCTTCCATCTTATGATCAGTCTAGGGCAAGTGTTTATCCATCTTCCCAGCTTCTAATATATTGAATATTTTAATAAATATGATTTATGAATTTCTTTTGGTTGGAATCTAGTAATATGCTTACTACGATTCTTTGTATAGATTGATGTAATTCCAATTAAATATCAGTAGATGGCAGTAGATTGTTTGCTTTTCTAGTCTTTCTCTTTTCTTTCTTTCTTTCTTTCTTTCTTTCTTTCTTTCTTTCTTTCTTCCTTCCTTCCTTCCTTCCTTCTTCCCTTCCCCTTCCCCTTCCCCTTCCCCTTCCCCTTCCCTTTTCCCCTTCCTCTTCCCTTTTCCCCTTCCCCTTCCCCTTCCCCTTTCCCCTTCCCCTTCCCCTTCCTTCCTTCCTTCCTTCCTTCCTTCCTTCCTTCCTTCCTTCCTTTCTTTTTTAAATGTTCCACCATAGAGATCTAGGTGGAGTTTGAGTTTCAGGGAACACAAAGGATGAGTTGGGGCATGTATTTGCATCTATTTAAGGGATGCATCAAGCTCAGTGGTGATACATCTTTATAGTAAGGAATTATTTCAAAGCCTGAAGACTTCCTAAAGACTGAGTTAGGATAGATATTAAGTATAATGTCCAACTTTAGGCAGATTGTGCCACTGGGTTCAAACCCCCAGCACTAGGGGAAAAAGATTAACAATCTAATTTGATTCTGAAGTGATACATAAGTGAAGATTCTACCCTCTCAAAAGTAGTCCCCTAACACAGCATTAAGAATATGAACCTTGGTACCAAAATAAATGAATTCAGGTAACATCACTATAGCTACCTGACTGTATAAATTCCTTGATCTGTTTGTGCCTCAGAGGGGTTTTCTATAAATATCTACCTCATAGAGTCAGATGAGTTCATATAGATAAAATACTTAGAACACTACCAAGAGCAGAATAAATATTATATATAATACTTTAAAAATCTGAAGTACTTAGTGTTCAGTACAAGTAGGCATGAAAGAAGCTCAGCAATATAGTCAATGAAAGCGCTGGACTAAGTATAAAGTATGCATTTGCAAGTCAGGTAGGTAATTTAAAGTCTTTGACCACAAAACCTAACAAATAAGCTAGAGAATGTAATCCTACCAATATTAATCTGAGGCAGTTCTGTGTGCAATGAGGGAAGGATCTGGAGCAGAGGTATGAACACAGAATGGACTCAGAGTCAAGAAGACATTAGGAAGGAAGGAAGGAAGGAAGGAAGGAAGGAAGGAAGGAAGGAAGGAAGAAAGAAAGGAAGTGACTTGAAGACAAGAAAATATCCAGATGATGACAGTCTGCTAGTCAAACTTTCAGGGTTCCTTCTGCTCAGGGTAAGATATTTCTACATAGGTTTCAATCTCCTTACCTAGGAAGCAATTTTGGTTTTATTTCTTTTTGTTTATGGAAAACATCTTAGTCATTTAAATTTTAGTTTAGAAGGCATGTGTAATACTCATGTATGTATGTGTGTGCTTATACATGTGTGCGCATGTGTGTGTATGTGTGCGTATATTGTGTTGTGTGTTATGTTGCATTTAATCCTTAGGGAAGATGCTTGGCGATTGCTGAAACCTCTCTATGGATGCTTTGTCGCGTGTGCTGAGTTTTGGTATAATGTTTCTTGGTTTTTTGTTTTTGGTTTTTTTGTTGTTGTTTTTGTTTTGTCATGAAAAATTTGGAATCACTTTAGTATAGGTAAGATTTAGAACACCTATAAAAAATCATGGGCTTTTGCTAACAAATAGTCAACTGACTAGAAAATTCTTCATGTACAAATGGCAACTTCCAATCTCAGTGGAATTTGTTGACATTGAATCCGTTTATATCATCATGAGAACTTGTATCATTTTCTTTGGGGACAGGTACATTCTGATGCTGGTTTTCCTGAGACCTGCAACATTCCTGTCCTGTGACCTTGACACTCTTGTGTTAGTGTGATTCTTTATCTTCCTTTTTGATGGAATAAAGTCTCTGCCTTCATCTTATCAGTTGCTCCTAAATAAAAGATAAACAAATAGGCTGCAAACCTGCTTAGGACCAGGACCTGCCATGGTCAAAATAACATTGAACATAAATTTTTAGATGTTTTTGGAATTGTTTCTTGCATGTGCTGGTTAAATCTATTTCAACATAGTACTTGACATTCCTACTGCTAATCATAACTACCCAACATATGTCAGATATTGTGTGTGTGTGTGTGCATGCACTCGTGCATATGTGCGTAATACACGCATATACACACACACATACATCACACTTAAGATTATGTTATAATATCTTTAATTATTACCTTGGCCCTGTGGGGCTTCACAGGTGAAGACACTGAAGATAAAAGAAAAAACTTCTTCAAGATCCTAGTGGCTGAAAAGCAAAGACAAAACTTAAATACAGTTTTTCTTTCCTTCCTAAATCTCAGTGCATTGTTGGAAGCAATGGTGACCACTCCTTGATTATCTTTGTAATGTATTTAACAACTGTCAGGATTATGAATATGTGACAGGAAAAAAGAAAAATTGAAACATTATCAACATAGATATATTGTTTTGTAGGAGAAAAGAAAACAAACCAATCCAGGGAAAAGAATTACCAGACAAAGAATGTCAGGAGACGCAGAAAGGAAGAAGGAAGTCATTCCTACAGAAGGTAAGGAGGTGTCTTAGCTGAACAGATAAGGAATTGATCTTAGTTGAGCAGCTGGTTGCTCAGGAGCAGTGACAGAAAGGAATGACAGGATCCTGGGGATAAAATTAGTAGAAAGTGAGAGGAGAAGGACACAGTCATATTTCATCAGGAATAATCACACAGAGGGCTCATGTGGTTTATATAACACTCAGAAAAGAGGACTACACAACTAAGTATAGTGTGTGTGTGTGTGTGTGTAGGGGGTCTTCCCCATGGTAGAGGGCACCAATTGGTTATCCAATGCCAGCTAGTCAGTCTTAAAAACATATGGGCAAATCACATTATATAGACTGAGAAGATTGTACATATATATATATATATATATACATATATATATATATATGTAGTGTGTGTGTGTGATGCATGTGTACGCATATATGTATGTTTGTATATATGTGTGTAACAAAAATTAATAGGGAAAAGCCATAAATTTGAGAAAAAGGGCAAGAGGGGAACATGGGAGGACTTGGAGAAAGTTTGAGTTGTAATTTCAAAAAGTAAATGATTTTAAAAGTCAGGAGCAATCATACTAAAAAACAATAAACTATAAGTGGTTCTCACTTACTGTGGTAGTACTGTAGTTATAATACATGTGCAAGAGGTCTAGATTAAGAAACGAAGACAGTCCCATTCACTCTGTCCTATAAAGAACTGGTATCATACTGAGGTGAGCAACCTTGCAGTGGCGTTACTATTGCCTTGTTCTTGAGTTTGCTTAGAACTTAAAAAGGACACTGTCAATCCTAAATTTAGTTATTTATAAAAACAAATCAAGTTTCTAATGAATTTATGGAAAGAAATATGACTTTCTTAAAGTGTCTTCATTTAATTTTTATGAAATACCTTTTTCTTTTGTCTAGATGTGGTTAAAGAAGACACAGCATCTTCATTAACTAAGGCTGTAGAGCAAGTCGCAAAACAACAACAGTCACAAACATCAGAAATAGAAAAACATAAAAAAATTCTGTTCCATTTGCAGGTAATTAATTTCATATGATACATTAAATGCTTTTTTTAGTGAACTGTAACTTATGAAGAAAATATGGGTGGCAGTTCAGTCAGTGATGTGCTGACACACTGTCAATGTCTAGTGCATTGGGGTCCCTGAGTACGATGGCAGCAATCAGGACATGGGATGCAGAGTAACTGTGAACTGTGCATACTTTATTGAATTCTCCAGCATCCTTTATAGGCAAGCAGAATAAAGATTTCTCACAGCTTCTAATTCTCAACAGCTTCTGTTTCTCAAACAGTAGTTTGTCTAGGGTTAAGGTGACCTAAACCTCCTTGCAGACTGAGAAATCTGTCTGTGGTCTAACTCTTTTAAGTGTTGCTTAGTTTAATTAAAACAAAAGATTTTTCTCATGAGAAAAATGATCATGAAGGCCACTTCCTCAGGCATGCAGCTTACTTCACAGAACATCAGAATTCTCTGCTGAGAAAGTATGCTTTCTCGGTGTCCCAGTGTTCTGGGATTCAGAGATATCCTTCAGTCACTGAGGAGCTAGCAGGCTGGGAGAAGTCACCTCAGGCCATTTCTCTACAACACAGAAGCTCGAGAACCTGAGTTTGTTAGCCAGGACCCATGTGACAAAGCTGGAGATGTTGGCATGTGCCTTGGGGATGGAGAAAGGCCGGTCCCTGTGGCTTACTGGCTATCCAACCTAGCCTACTTGGCAAGCTCCAAGCCACTGAGAGACCCTGTCCCATAAAATAAAGTAGATGGTGCTTGAGGAAGAACATTAGAGGTTGTCCTAGAGTTTTCCAATGTATGTACATACATACATGCATGTTCACAGACACAGGAGACACACACACAGACACACACAGACACACACAGACACAGACACACACACACACACACACACACACACGAACACACGCACCACCACAAAGAAAAGTAAAGTATTAGGAGGTTCATGTTAAATTAATATTTATTCCCTCAAATTTTCTGTTTTCCCACAGTAGTCTATATGAATGATTTGGGTTTATAGAATCTCTTACACTCCCATATGGTATCATTGCAGCTACATAGTCATCATGGCTGTAGTGTAAGTACATAAAATCTGACACATCACATAGAGTCATTTAAATTCATCCCTGTGGTGTTTTGCCCATTAAACCATACATTGAAGAAACTAGTAAAACCATATAAGCTAGGAAAGCTGTGGCATTTGAGCGATTAGTTGTCAGTAAATGCTTCAAGTAGCTTTTCTCTATGTTCTTTTTCTTCATGATGGTCTCTCATCACATGGAGCCATCTTGGTCTTGCATGAAGCATAATTGAATATAAGTACATACTATGAATGTGATTATAAAAGGAAAGCATGTTTGTAAAGACATTATTAAATGGATCACAGAAATGAAGAGTATGCTCTGGAGTTGAACTCTCCTGCTCTCAAGGCTAGATTTGCATATTTAGCCTTACAGTTTAATTTGCCATTGCCTCTTCCTTCTCCTTTGTAAAATGGAGAGGATAACTGAGTATGACTGTAAGGGGTTTGTATTAGAGCAAGCTTGTAATTATATAGGAGATAGCATTTCGAGGGACACAGTGGGCAGTAAGATTTGATTTTGACATTTACTTAAGTATTAGCATATTCATAGATATATAATGGTAATAATTTTGTTAATGTAGTATAGATTGTTTATAAGTATTCTCCTTATGTTAGTCACTCCTAAAAATATATTTGAAAAATAGGATATAATACAAAGCAATGTCTTAGATTTCTATAACGAATTTCTTATAACAACTTTTTAAAATAAAACTTCAGATATTTTATTTATTTATTTATTTATGCCAAGAACCTATTTTTGAGTAAAAATTTTACAGAACATTGTGTTTACTCTTGTACTGCTCATGCCTTGTTGGGGAGGAATACAAAAAAATCAAACAAATAATTGCATGACACATAGCATCATCAACATAGAAGACTAGACAAGTGATCTTTCAAAGTCACGGTATAAAGGACAGGTGGAGTATTGACTACCCAGGACAAGATTATAGAGAGAGGGGTTGGGGGCTAAGATTCCAGAGAGTTCATCCAGTCTTGACATAGCACTGGGGCATTCACAGCACTCGAGGTACTTGGGAAATGGCATAGCATAGACAAGGTTTTGAGAAGTGATGGAAGATACACACGGTGATAAGAGACTTGTATTTTATTCTGAGTTGATAAGATTCACATGGATTTTTTTCACATGGATTTTAAAGCAAAGATTCAATTAAAAACTTTGTTATAGAGAGAGAATTCTAGAGTCTATAAAAAGTACTTGTTTCGACATCTATTTGTGACAAAAACTCACAGCAAATTAGGAATGGTAATAGGGGCCTGGCAGTGGTGGCGCACCCCTTTAATCCCAGCACTTGGGAGGCAGAGGCAGGTGGATTTCTGAGTTTGAGAGTTTGAGGCTAGCCTGGTCTACAGAGTGAGTTCCAGGACAGCCAGGGCTACACAGAGAAACCCTGTCTCAAAAAAACAAAACAAAACAAGACAAAAAAAAAAAACAAAAAAGGAATGGTAATAGGGACAATAAAGAAGGTCGCTGAGTGTCCTGCAGTTGTTTAAGTGCGACTTAATATGGGATTCGATGAACAGTTAAATTCAGAAATAAACAAGAAGGATATAGATTAAACAAAATAAAGATTGTTTCTCAAGGTGGGTCCTGTTACCTACGTTTGTGATATCAGAATGTGCTAATGTGTACTTTTGGTCTCGACTCTTTGTGTATCTGTATAAATACACATTGTATCATATTATTATTGTTAGTTTACAGATCCTCTAGTTGCCTTTCTTTTTAGAATTCAGATAATTGCCACCCACAGTTGATTAGAGTGGGCTGTGACCTCATAGATCTTACAGAGAATTCTGTTGTCTACCTCCCATTTGTAGCTATGATGCCCCTGAGATCCAGGACAACCTTGAATTGCAGCTTGATGTTTATCAGTGTTTTCCTAACTCACAGCAAGCAGGCTGGGCCAAGCCAGACTAGGTCATATGGTGTGGAGCTTTCCCATTCCCCACTCTACGTCTCCTCTCTAAAACAAAACCCTATAATACAGAGAAACTCCCTTGTTCTCAGGATCTGAAGGGAACTGGGTACCTAAAGGCTCCCCCCTGTGCTTTCAGAGCTCTCCCATGGCTGTCTATGGGTATGATGCTGTAACTCTCCTAGTGTTCTCCTACTTTAAGTCCCTCATCATGGCTGTCTATGTCCATGAACCTGTGGCTCTCCTAATAAGGCTCACTCTGAAGAGCAAATTCATGTTATCTTTTTTCAATTAACCTGTTTTCTTTCATAATTTATAATAGTTACTGTGTATTCCCATTATGATGGACACATTTCCATCCCTTGAACATGACTCTGGTCATATGACTATCTAGAGTATAGCCCAAGTGAGCCAAGCAAAAGCTTAGGAAAGTGTTATGTAGTCACACTTCCACTTTTCTGTGTTTGCTGATGTGAGAAGGACATACGTAGTCACACTTCCACTTTTCTGTGTTTGCTGTTGTGTGAAGGACATATCTCTGTAGCTTAATGCATATAAGACAAAATCAATACACCCCAGCCAACCCAGTGAAAGCCAGCGTAAATGTCCTTGCAGCCAGCCAATGCTCATTTAAGACAAAAACCAGCCATTTACTTCATCCACTCCTCTGCACTCTACCTGTTCCCTCTCAAGTGGCTTCTCTTCGCCAGTCAACATTTCTGCTTTCTCTTTCCATGTATTTCATTATCTTCTCTGTTTCCCACCTCTCTTAGGATATCTTCTTCCTCTCTCACGATCCTCTTTCTAAGTTTCATAACCTACACACACACACACACACACACACATACATGCGCATGTACACTCTTTCCCCACACGAGAGAAAATGTGTCTTGCTTTTTCTGAAACTAGTTTATTTTACTCAATGCAATGGTTTCCAGTTGCATGCATTTTCCTGAAAATATCACAGTTTAATTTTCCTGTAGTTCTGCATAAAATTCTGGTGTGCGGGGTGTGTGTGTGTGTGTGTGTTGTATTTTTTTTATTCCGTGATCTAATAGACATCTAGGCTGGCTCCACTTCCTGACTTTTGAAGCAAGTACAGCTATAAACTGAATGTGCAATTTAGATTACTTCAGGTATGAACAAGAGAGTAGTGTAGCTGGTTCATACCATAGCTCTATTTGCAGAGATATTTCAGAACTACATACTGACTCTAGAATGACCATACAAGTTGTCATTCAATAAGCTTTCATCTTTCTCTGTGTCCTCCCTAGCATTTGTTTTTTGTTTGTTTTACTTGTCAGACCCATTCTGACTGAGATGATATGGAATCCAAAGGAAATACTGATTTGTAGCTGTCTGATGACTAGTGGTGATGAATACTTTTTCGGGGATCTATTGGCCATCTGTATTTCCTGTTTAGAGAACTGTCTGTTCATGCCATACACCCATTTATTGATTTGAGTTTTTGATATTTAATGTTGGCAGTTCTTTGTATGTCCTCAACATTAATCCTCATCTGATGTCAAGGTGGAAAAGATTATTTTCCCCATTCTATTTGTTGATGACTATTTCCTTTGTAGTGCAGAAGCATCTTAATTTCATTCAGTCTCCCATCAATTCTTGGAATTATTTTCTGTGTTACTAGAAACCTAATCAGAAAAATTCTTGTCTACACCTATATCCTTCTGTGTGTGTGTGTGTGTGTGTGTGTGTGTGTGTGTGTGTGTGTGTAGGTGGGTGGTGGGTGCACATGGTGGCCAGAAGGTCAACATCACTTGTCTTCCCTCAGTAATTTATCTCCTTAGATTTTGAGATAGAGTCTCTCAACAACTGTGGAGGTCACCAACTTGGATAAGCTGGCTAGTTGGCCAGCTACAGAGATTTGCTTGTCTTTGCCCCAATTCTACCCCAGGACTGGGTTTTCACTGTAGATTCTTTTACTTTGTTTTCTAGATTTATTCCTAGGTATTTAAAAAAAAAACTTTTTATTGATTCTCTGTGAGTTTCACATCATGCACCCCAGTCCCTCTCATCTCCCTGTCGACCCTTCATATCTCCCGTTTGCCCTTGAAATATCCTCTCTAAAGTAACACACACATGCACATGCACACACACACTCATCCTGGATGCTGTAGTGTGTCACAGTGTGTCCCACAGTATATCCTTCTGTTCATACACCTTCACTTGCAAGTGTTCATTGCAATGAGTCATTAGTCTGGTTCAAGATCTCTGGCTTCTATAACACTATTAATATTGGATCCTCATCGGGACGCCTTCTGGTTATCCTGATGCCCTGTGTCATGGAGATCCTGCAGTTTTGAAACAGCAGGACTGGCCCTTTCACGTCTCCTGACTGTTCACAGATGATTGGGTGAGCTGTCTCAGAGCCCTGAATCTGGGCCTGGGTGGTACCTGAGCTCTCCCTTATCCACACCACCAGGGCTAGCTCTCCAGTACTGCTCTGGCTAGGTCACCCATTGCTGTCTTCAGCAGGCAGCAGTGTTCCCTTTCTTACTCTCATGCCCTTGGGGCCAGCTCACCCACATTCATGCCTCCAGAGCCAGCTCCACTGTGCTGCCCAGTCAGAGCTCAGGGTGCATTCTCCCAAGTGCTTCGGCTTTTGACAGACTAAGCGAGTTCACCTACTCTCACAACGCTGGGGCTGGCTCACCCATCCCTCCACTCTCAGGGCCAGCTCCACGGAGTAGCTCAGCTGAGGTACACGGCCTGCTCTCCTGGGTGTGGTAGTTGGCAAGGGATAAGACTGACTCACCTGCTCTCATGACCCCAGTGGCATGTTTCCCAACTGCCACAGGAAGTGTGGGGCAGCGGAGGGGAGGGCATCTCCCCCAGCCCCACACCTCCTCGAGGCAGATGAATGGCAGGGCCAGCTCTTGCTTGCTCTTGTCCTCAGGGCTGGCTCACCCATGCCTCCTCCCTCAACCAGTGCCAGCACTACTATGCTGCCCAGGAGAGGTACAGGACCTGCTCTTCTGAGTGCTGTCAGTGGTGAGAGATGGGGCCAGTTCTCCTGAGCATTGCATCTAGTGAGGGCCAGCTCCAGAGTATCCATGTCTTTTGGCTTCCATCGATAGTACACCCATCTGCACAAACTCACACACAGGTGCATATGTATTTATGAGTAATTAAAAATAAAAATTGTTTAAAATTGAAAAGGAGATTAAAGAATGGAGAGAGTAGGCATCCTTGCTCAAGATTTTAGAATAAATGTTTTCAGTTTTTCTCTTACTTAACATAATGTTGACTGTATATTTGTCAAATATAGCCTTTATGATATTGATATATATACCTCCTATTGCTAAATGCTTTCAGTTCTCAATCATTTAATATAAGGTTGACTTATGTTTGTCAAATATAGCCTTTACTATGTTATGTATATACCTTCTATTACTAATTTCTTTGGGGATTTTATTATGAATTGTTATTGTTTATTGAAGTTGACAATTTTGCACATTGATTGAGGTGATCTTGTGTTTTTTTTCCTTAGATCTGCTTATGTGCTGTGTTATACTTACCAATTTCCATATTTCATACTAATTAAGAAGGCATCCTTGCAATGGAATCAACTTGGTCAACACACATCATCTTCTTTATGTGTTCTTGAATTCAGTTTGATAAAACTTTATTGAAAGGTTTTTTTACTTATATTCTTCAAGGATCTTGGTCTATAGTTTTTTGTTCCTTGTGTTCCTATCTGCTGTTGACATACTGAAATGCTGGAATAATAGAAAGCATTTGGTAGCATTCTTTCCCTTTTTGTTTTTGGAACAGCTTAAGGATCCTTACTAGTTTTTTGTTTGTTTGTTTGTTTGGTTGGTTGTTTTTTTGTCAGAGCAACTGTGATACTTTAGCATATTAAGGGAGAAATATCAAAATATAATTTTAGAAATAATATGAGTGTTTTACTGAGCAAAATTCACTGTTTTCTCCTAAAAGACATAATGCATACAGATATGCAAACTGTGAAATATGAAAACTATTATTATATAGCCTTATATAAAAGCTTATAAATGGTACTCACAGTGTCTATAAATTATATTTAAAATAGCTATCACTATTGTTTAAACAATGCATGTCTTTTTTATTCTTTTGTTTTTCCTTTATATCAGCAGTAGAAAGTGGTTCCCAACAGTAGTTTCCCCTCCCTCTACTTTTCCCAGTTCCTCCCTACTTCCCCTAGATCCACTCCTTCTCTATTTCCCTTAAAAAAAAAAAAAGTAGGCCTCCCAGGAATATCAACAGATCACAGCATATCAAGTTACAATAAGACCAGGCACAAACCCTCATATCAATATTGGACAAGGCAACCCAGTAGGAGGAAAAGGGTCCCAAGAGCAAGCAAAAGAGTCTGAGTCCCCCCAACCCCCCCCCCCCACACACACATACTCTCTCTCACCATTAGGAGCCCCACAAGAATACTAAGTTACAAAACCATAACACATTGTAGAGGACCTAACTCAGACCCATAATGAGCCCATGGATGTCACTTCAATCTCTGTGACCCACATGAGCCCTACTTAGGTGACTCTCCGGGCTCTGTTCTTGTGGTGCACTCAACCCCTGTGGCTCCTGCAATCCTTCCCTAGCTTCTTCAGGATTCCCCTGACTCTCCCTAGTGTTTGCCTGCTGCGAGTCTGCATCTGCTTTCATCTGTCACTGGATGAGCCTCTCTGATGGTAGGTGAGCTAGCAATGATGTATGAGTATAGCAGAATATCATTAGTACACAGTTCACTGAATTTTTCCTAGTCTGTTTTATCCTGGGTCTCTGAGCTATTAGCCTCTGGTTCCTGGCCATCTAGACAGGGCCAAGCATGGGATCCCCCTCAATATCGGGGATCCTACAAGCTCTACATCACCATTATCCTAACACATCTTAGAGGCGAGATCGACTGAAAGCTGAAGGTTTTGTGGCTGGATGAGTGTCCCAGTCCCACTGCTGGAAGCCTTTCCTATGACAGAAGATGGTCAGTGCAGAGGAGCCTTAGTGCTAGCTCTTTAAAGGCTTAGTACAATTTGTCAGTGAATGCGTCTGGACCTGAAGTTTTCATTGTGAGAAGTTTTCTCTGTTGCTGCTTTAACCTCAGTGATAATTATGGATCTGTTTATACTTTATATCTGTCCATACTTTAATTTTGGTAGATTATCGGTATCTTGAAGTGTATCCATTTCTTCTATATTTTCTTGGTATATGAGTTTCAAAGTATTTTTAAATGATAATCCATATTTTATTGCTTTGTGTAGTAATTTCTCCCTTTTTGTCTCTAATTTTGTTGACTTATGTATTATCTCATCATTTTTATTTATTTACTTGTGAAAGTGTGTGTATCTACACTGATGTCCCAACGTAAAGGAATCCATCACCACTTTTCACTATTTAATTTCTGAAGATAGAATTCAAGTTGTCAAGCTTGGCAGTAGGACCTTTATTTGCTGAGCCCATATTATTTTCTTGGTAGCCCATATTATTTTTGTTGTTGCTGATGTTAGTTTGGCTAAGAATTTGTCAATATTATTTATTTTTTCAAAGAGCCAATTTTGTAAGTAGTTTTGTAAGAGTTTTCTTTTAAACTCCATTTATGCCATGATCTTTATTATTTCCTGCCATTTGTGGTTTTAAGTTTAGATTGTTTTTGATTTTTCAAGGACATTGAGGTGCATCATTAAGCTATTTATTTCGGATATTTTAAATTATTTTATGTAGATATTCATTATAAACATTCTTCTTAGCTGCCTTTGCTGTACCCCAAAGGTTCTAGTAAGTTGTGCTTTGACTTTCACTTCTGTATTAGTTACTTTTCTTTTGCTATAATAAAATATCAGGACCTGAGGCAACTTACAGAAGGAAGTAATTTATTTTGGATTACAGTTTTAGAGAGAGAGCCCATAATGGCTATGAGGAGTGGCAGCCGGTAAGTAGGCAGGAAGCTGAGAAATCTCATCTTCAACCAAAAAGTAGAAGCAGAGAGTAAACTGGAAGTGGAGAGATGCTTTTAGCTCTCAAATCCTGCCCTCAAGGATGCACTCCTCCAGCAAGGCATACCACCTCCCCCAAAACTCCTGAATAGGGAACTCAGTGAGTAAACGCCTGAGCCCAGGGGACCCTTCATTATTCAAAACAGCACAATTCAACTCAAGGCACTTTTCAGTCCTTCTCTGGCTTCTCCACTGACTGATACAGTTCCATTATTCAGAACTGCACAATTTAATCTCCATATATTTCTATACTCTTTATATATTTTATTATTTGTTCTGATTAGATACAATGACATACTTTGATTATTTGTATTTGGTAAGACTTAACTTGTGTCCTAGGATATGGGCTGTTTTAGAGAAGATTTGATGAGCTGCTAAGAAGAATGTGTGTTCCATGTCTCTTGGATGGCCTCTTCTCTATGTATCTGTTAAGTCTGTTTAAGTTTTAGTATAATTTAACTTGTATTTACTTGAACTATGTTGATTTCTAGTTCAGATGACTTTAATAGAGAGATTTACTATGCCCATTATAGAAGCTTCAATGTTTGATGTATATGTACCTAAATTATTTTGTCTTCCTCGTGTATTTTTCCTTTTACTAATTATGTTGTGGTCCTCTTCATTTTTTCTTGATAATATTGGTTCAAAGTCTACTTTATCATGTAGCAAAATAGATATGCCAATTTTTTTCAGTTTCTGTTTGCTGGAAAAATTATCTTCCATTTTTTGACCCTCAATGTGGGTGTCCTTACCAGTAAAGTGTTTTTCTTGAAGACAAAAGAAAGTTGTATCTAGTTTTTAAAATCAATCAGATAGTCCATGTTTTTTTACTGGTAAATTGAGGTCATTTACATTTAAGGTTATTTTACAGACAGATGTTTAGTAATTCCAATAATTTTGTTGGTTAGTTTTATGGCTAGTTGGATAATTGTATTACCCATCCTATTAGTATCAGAGGGTTACTAGTTTATTGGGTCGAACATGATGGATTCCTTTGCTTAGCCATCCCTCTTCAGAAGTTTATTCTCCCCTGTGTTCTCATTATCAAGACTGAATTTTTTCCTTTTCTTTGCATTATATTTCTTTAAATATCTTCTGGAGTAGTGGGTTGGTGGTCATGCTCTGCCTTAGTTTGTGCTTGTTTTGAAATATATTTCCCTCTCCATTTGAAAAAGGCTTTGCTAGATATAACATTCTTACCAACTTCTATTTTTATTGACTAAACTTTAGATCTATTTATATTATTAAAAAGACATACCTTGTATATTTATTGATCTAGCAAATAAAATGAAAATTGCAAGCCATAGTATCAAATATTCCTAGATTCAGTCAGGATTCAACGGTTTGTTGCCTTTCCTATTTAACATCTGTGAACTTCAGTTTTATCCTTTGTACAGTAGCGATAATAATAGTAACTGTTGAGGGCTTTAGCAGCTCACCAAAGCCTTCCTTCTTTCCTTTTTACCTTTTCCATGGGTAGCCTGCATCAGAAGTATGCTTAGCTTCACATGGGACAATTTAGTTTTCCTTTTGCAGAAATGCCAAGACCTATCCCTTGTTTAAGAGAACTTGGAGTATATTTCCCCTAAAAGCCATTTAACAAAGAAACACTACAAACCCAAGGCATAAGAGCAAACCTTACCAAAATCAGCAGAGCCATCAGGCAGAGCTCCCTGCTCTCAAGCACGTGCATCACCTCGCCACACTAACATCTCCCAGGCACGTCCATGATAAATACTACTGTCTTGTATGTCACTGAGGTTTTATGGTAGTGGCAACTGATGACTGATACGAATAGAAATAGGTTAGAGAGGAAGGAAGAAAAGTCTGATCTGGGCACATCATGAATTTGATGTGGACTGTGGCAGTTGAATATAGAACTTAATAACCACATATAGTCTATGAACCATCAGCAGAAAATATAATAAAATGGGACCATTTATCTAATTGCTTAATACGTATATAGAGAATGATGAGAGAAAATATGGTGAGTAAACACTAAAGAAGTCATATTTGAAGGGGTTGCTGACACTGAGAAGAAATAGAAAGAGCTGGGTAAGAAGAGCCAAGGAAAACTGATCATATGGAAACTCGGTTTTATCACGGAGGCATGAGTAAGCAATGACTGATGTTCCGGGAAGGCAGAGTAGGTCCCTTTGTATTTATTTTGCAAATGAAGAAAATGACATTTGGATGGGTAATTAAGCTTGTTTTATGTGATCATAGAGATTTGTTAAAAATCAGTAAAGATACAGTAAAGTCTCTAGGTTACTTAACTCTGGGCCATATAATTTTTACCTTACTGTCTTATTTGAACAAATAATTTTGGTTCATATAAAAGCATTTTAATGTAATCAAATATCTCTTTTACACATAAGATGATAAAATGATATAATTTTAATCCTTTAGAATTAGATGAGCAAGTAAGAAATACACAACCGTGGGATGCTTCTATAATTCTAAAATAAATGTATATTATGCTATTGCATATCTTCTATTATGAGTCATTTTTTCTATATCTTATAAATGTACATTTTTTTATGTTGTGATTTCTTTGTGCATTATGATTTAAAATAATGATCTCTCAGCTTAAACAATTGGTTAATTATTAATGATATTTATGAAATATATTACAGGTTGAACTTCATGATCTTGAAAAACAAATAGAGACTATTGCTGAAGAAGCTAAAGAAACAGACAGGCAAATGCATCAGCAAGATGCTGCCATGGAGAATTCTAAACTTCAGTGTGGACTCTTAGAAGCTCAAATTGGATCCTTGTATTCAGAAAGTTTAAAACTTAAATTTGATACAGAAACAGCCCAAGAAAAATTTGAAGAACAAATGATAAAATATAATGCATATTACATAAAAATAAAAGCTTATAAAGATAATTTAGGAGAGATAAAAAGCCAATGTTCATTTATGACTGAACTCTATGAAAAACGAGATCTCATCAAAAACCTAAAGACAATGAAAGAAGATCTTATGGAAAATCTCCAAGATTCACAAGGGAACTGCACAATACAAATACAGGTTTGAAGTGATACTTATCAAACCCTTTCCTGTTTTTTATAAGTATACCTAGTAAATAATAACCAAATTAATAAAATACACATAGTTCTACATTCAGAAACTATTTTCACAATTTTTAAAACTTAAGTAAGTACATATAGTAATCAGATATATAAGTTAAATAGCAGTTTCCTGAATGTACAGATGCTTAAAGGAGCTATTTATAAATCACCTGTGGGTTTATAAATATATATGGTCAAAATCACAGTGAACAATTAATCTAAAAGGTTCAGCCTTTAGCTTCTATTCTAAAGAATGCTGACCAAATCAGTTCATGTGATTAATGCACACAAGCTGAATTCATAATTGAATGTTGGATATCTTTGTATTCCTCTCACTATTCCTTGAGGACCACAGGGAAAGCAACTTAAAATACCTTCCACTCCTTGCTCGAGGATTAAGAAGTGTCCCTTGCACTACCGTCAGGGGACATTAGCCAACTGCTGGTCTCCTTTGTGTTTGATTTTGTTTTCAGTTTGTGTTTGAAGTCCAGGTTTGCTTTGTGCAAATAGTGGTTCTTTATCTTGTATAACTATAAAAAACATGTTCTAGTCCTATTTTCCAAATTTAGATTTTGATTTTTGCTAGTTTATATAAATTAGGAAAGTACTGAAAAAGTCTTGGATTCATTTTGACTTGTATTTTTTAAATTTTACAAATATCCAGGAAGACATTTCAAAGCTAAAGAATAAAATTATGACAATAAAAGAGTCAATCATTGAGAAAACATCTTTCCTTGAAGAAGAGAAAAAGACACATGAAAAATTAAGAAAAGAAATAGAGGTGAGTCTTAGTTATCCATATTTAAATATTTTATGAGACCATGTCTTAAACTTATGCTATATTTGTATTTCTACAGTTTACTCTTGATTTTCAAAACAGCTAGGGAACAAGAAAGAACTTAATATAAGAACTTAAATATAAGCCATTAAAATATAACAAGAGATAACACACCATTAAAACATGTGAACATATTCAAACAAGGCAAGTGTTCACATTAAGTCTGGTCTATCTATACCAGGCATGAAACATGCCTATAATCCTAGCACTTGGAAGAATAGTTTGAAGCCAATCTGTAAAGCAATACCTGGTCAAAAAAAGTTGTCTGGCTTACAATTCCCTGGAATTCTTTCAGGTCTCATTCTGCCTACCACTTGGTACGTAATTAATGGTAGAGAGCAGAGGCTTAGATGGTTTAAAAGGATGACCATTCTAGACATTGGAATCTTGAAAATAGACTAAAGTGCAGTAAAAAAATCTCTGTTTAACTCTTCTTGATTTGATATTTGCAACTTTCAAGAGTCAAGTTTAAAAATAACTATAGATAAAATGAAAATGAGGTTGGGTTCTTGCTGATCATCCCAGCATTTAGGATACTAAGGCAGAAGGATTGCCACAAGTTAGAAGCCAGTCCAGGCTGTAGTGTGAGACTCTGTCTCCAAACCAAAATAAAGCAGCAATGAAAGCATGCATGAATGGCAGAAGTGAAATAAGCTGAACTCCCAGTGAGATGGCTCAGCAGCTGAGGGTGCTTGGTGCCAAGCCTAACAACCTTAATGCAGGTGATCCTCTGACCTCTGATATAAATATCACATGTGCCATTGTGCATGCACTCACCCACACATACACATCACGGTGCACCACACTGCACCACACTGCACCATGCCCACCCCCTCCACACACAAATAAACACAACATTGGCTGACTGTGTGGAGAGTGCTAGGTGGAGTCCCATCTCATACTACCTGTGCGTACTCTCTTAGAGCATTCAAGAAATACAAGAACGGTTTTAACTCTGTTAAACATTTTAAAAGACAAAAGTATCTTCATAAACACTTTGGTTAAGTATTTTTACTTTCGTAGCAATAGAGAAGACAAGACCAGCTCTTAGAAATATTTGTAAGACATAAATGAGGAGAAAAAGACAAGGACATGTCAGACAAATGGAAACCCATGAGTAGTGACATGAACCTACTTAATTATTTAAGTATGTATATCTAAACAACAACCAAAAATCAGCAAACAATAAATGAGCATTCACTTCAACAAATTTTTTTTGTATTTTCTTTTTAAACAATATTTTATTTTGAATTACCTTACAGTTTAGGTTTCCAGTATGATTTGCATTCATATCCAATGCGATAACATTTCATCTTGGTTGGCCATCCTTTCCTCTTCCTCCCTTGTCGCCCACCCCTTTCCCCACTGTGCACTTTCACCCCAGAAATCCTCTTTTACTTTGTTCTCTTGTCTCCCCATGCCTCCATTAAAGGCTCTTTTCTCCAGGCTCATGGCCCTTCTCTAATTTCCTGGTTTTTATATTTGTCCTCACCTTGAGACACACAATTAGTAGTTAGAGGCTAGGATATATATATGGGAGAAAAAGTCTGCTATTTGTCAATTGGAGCTTGGATTATATCACTTACAATAATGTTTTCCAGTTCTACATATTTGTCCATAAATGTCATAATTTCACTTTTCTTTTTTAACTTAATAAAATTTCATTGTGTATATATATACCACATTACACTATCCATTCATATGTTCTTAGACATCTGTTTCTTCATCACTATGATAAAGAGTAGTGATAAACATAGCCATACAAATCTCTGCAATAGGACGAGCCCTTGTGTGTATGGCCAGGGAGGATACGCTTGGTCATACAGAAGTTCTGTTTTTAATACTTTGAGAAGCATCCACTCTGTTTCCTGTAGTGGCTATACTAAGCAGTATTCCTGCCAGCAGTGAATAAGGCTCCTCTTTGCCATAGCCTCTCTAGCGTTTCCTGTTGTTTCGTCTCTTTGATTGGGATAAGATGGAATCTCAGAGTAGTTTTAATTTGCATTTCCATGATGGCTAAAGACACTGAACATGTTTAAAAACATTTATTGGTCATATATTTACTTGTTGGCAATAAGAGAGCTGTCCAAGTAGGACTGGATGGATGGCTCAGGGGTTAAGAGCTCTTACTGCTTTCATGGAGGACCTGAGTGTGGTTCCCAGCATCCGCATCGCATCATTTCTCAACTGTTTGTTGCTTTCAGCTCTGGGGAATCTAATGCCTCTGGGAAGATAATGTGGTAAAAAATTATTAATCAATAGAAAGTACGAATGTTGACTATTAATTTTTTATTATTATTACTATTGGATTATTTTTTGATTCCTAGTATTTTCAAAAAACTATATAGGATATATATTTTAATTGTTACAAAGCTGCCAACAAAATTGCTGCTACACCTTAGCTTCTATCACTCTACTACAACTAATGAACATTTAACCGGCTTCATTATTAAAAGAACTGTTGGAGTAAACACCATACTACAAAATCCTTTTGCACCAGGAATTAGTACTAGAGAATTATAAGATCTAGGCTCTGTTACTTTCTCTTAATAATTAAGTAATATTAAGGTTTTTAGTAATATATTTTCTCTTAATAATTATGAACAAAAATGTCCTACATTTGAAATAATTTTACATTGTTTTATAAACTTACTTCCTCATGATGTTATTTGGGTCAGTACTAAATTTGGTCTTACAAGGAACCTCAGATTTGCATATTAGTTCCTTACAAACTGTAATTTGAACTGCATATGTGAATGAAACTCCAAGGTTCTCAATTGGAAACACAGTTAAAATGCTGATGAGCTGAGATTTCACCATCTGCTTTTAAGAGAAGTTTTCTGCTATTGTAGAGCCCTAGTAGGAAAGACAACTGTATATATGATGGAAGCAACTTAAAGGAGGAAGGGTTTATTTTGCCTCCCAGTTCAGAGGGTATGGTCCTTTGTGATGGCTATTCTTAGTTGTCAGCTTGACTACATCTGGGAATGAACTACAGTCCAGAAATGGAGGGCACACCAGTGATCCAGATCTTGAGGCTGGAACACACAGGCTTCTGACCGAGGTCTTGACATGGAGATCTTGAGGCATAGTGGCCACGAAAAGTTTAGGCCCAGGCAAGGTAGTACATGCCTTTAATCCCAGGAAACTGATGCAGGCAGATCTCTGAGTTCAAGGTCAGCGTAGGACAAAGCAAGTTCCAGATTCAGGTTTGGTAGTACATTCCTTTAATCTGGGCCACACCTTCTGCTGGAGACCTACACAAGGACATTGGAAGAAGGAAGATTCCCTCTTCTTCACTTGTTTGCACTTACTTACTTGCCAGTACATCTGTTGGAACTTACTTCTTCAGATTCCAGCTTATATAGATGACCAGGTGAAACAATTAGCCTTGTGGGACTGAGCAACTTCTAGATTCTTGGACTTCCCATTCAGAGCTGCCCACTGTTGGGTTAGTTGGACTACAGACTGTAAGTTATTACAATAAATTCCCTTAATATAGAGAAACATTCCATAAGTTCTGCGACTCAAGAGAACCCTGACTAATACATCCTTCATGACAGGGAAGACACAGCAGAGTTCATAGCGTTAGGAACGTGCAGTTGGCACTCCTCACATCTTGCCTGCAGACTGGATACAGAGAGCTCCTGCTGGAGGAGTGAGCAGGCTGAAACTCTCTAAGGCTACCATTACTACTCTGCACCAACCAGGTAGTGTCCATGCTCAAAATGTTCTACCAGTTTCTCAAATCAATGTCATGAGCAGGGAAACAAATATTCAAACACGTGAGCTTGTGAGGACACTTTATATTCAAAGTATATGGTCCATA
This sequence comes from Grammomys surdaster, assembly GCF_004785775.1. NCBI lineage: Eukaryota > Metazoa > Chordata > Mammalia > Rodentia > Muridae > Grammomys > Grammomys surdaster. The sequence goes on along the minus strand of NW_021620801.1, from coordinate 542,895 downwards.
ATGATAACTGAGACAAAAGCTGATCTAAAAACCTAAACCTCAGGACAAAACAGAAATAGATACTCTACTAAGTATTAAAGTCTTACAAATTCAGATGGTCACCAAGAGTTTAATTGAATTTAGAACAGAACTCAATACTTTCAGAAAAAAAAAATAAAATTCAGAGTTTGCAACATATGACTCCTATTTGCTAATAATAAAACGGTAGTGGACCTGAAGAAAGAGAAACAGGGGTCTTGTAGCTAGAGGGATATGTAAGTGCTGAAAATCCAGCTCTGCTTGTCTCGGAAGCTGCTAGAGAGTGAGAACTGCTGTTAAGCTTTCTACAGGGAGACAGTCAGTGTCGTGATGGATGTGATGAGTGAAGCGGAGACCTACCAAGTAACAGAACCATGCAGAACTCAGAATGGACAGAGACATTATTGAGATGAAAAATATAGAGTGGAATTAATAGCACATTAGACACAACAGAACACAGATTTTTCTCCAATCTAGAACACAAGTCACTGATCAAAGCACCAAGAGAAAGAGGAGTGAAAAAAATAAAGAAATTGAAACAGCCCAGAGACCTTGGGACCAGATTAAACAGCTTGACATCTGTATACTTTTCGATTCAGAAATGAAAAGAGGGAAAGATTAAAACTAAAAAAAAAAAAAAAATTTGAAGAAATTTTGGCCAAGAATCTAGATATGAATAAAGTATATCTTGAAGATTTAAGAAACTCAGTAAATTCTAAGCAAGATAGAGTAAAAAGTATCTGAGGTCATTAAAATTATTAAAACTAAATACAAAGAATAGAATTTACAGCAGGCATAAAATCATTAACACAAAATGATGATAATTGATTTTTAAAGTCAAAACCGTTGATGGCTAGTGAACAACAGAAAGCATATTGAAGTATTAAAATGAAAAAAAACCTATTGATTAAGAATTTTATGTTTTATGAAATGCTTTTTCTTAAGTAAAGGTGAAATAATGAAATTTTTAAATAAGCAAAAGCTGGTAAACCTTGTTTCTAGTATATTTTCACTAAGAAACGCTAAATAACATTCTTTTTTCCCTAGTTGTCAATTTATTTATTTTACATCTCTATTGCTGGCCCTCTCTTCCCAGTCCCCTCCTTACACAGTCTCTCCCCCCAAAATCCCCTTTCCCTTCTTCTCTGAGAGGGTGGAGCCCCTGCTGAGTATTACCTGACCCTGGAATATCTCTGCAGGGATAGATGCATCCTCTCCTACTGAAGCCAGGCAAGGCAGTCGAGTTAGAGGAATGGGACTCACAGACAGGCTCCTGCTCCAGTCGTTTGGGACCCACATGGAGGCTAAACTGTATGTCTGGTACATATTTGTAGAGGGTGCCTATGTCCAGCCTGTGTAAGCTCTTTGGTTGGTGGTTCAGTCTCTGAGAGCCCCAAGGGTCCAGGTTAGTTGACTCTGTTTGTTCTTCCTGTGAAGAAGTTCCTATCTTCTCTGGGTCCCTCAATCCTTCTTCCAACTCTTCTGTAAGATTCTGTGAGCTCCCTCCAGTGTTTGGCTATGGGTCTCTCCATCTGTTTCAGTCAGCTGCTAGGTGGAGCCTCTCAGAGGACAGTTATGATAGGCTCCTGTCTACAAACATAGCAGCATACCATTCATAGCAACAGGGATTGGGGCTTGCTATAAGTTGGGCCAGTTATTAGTTGGCCATTCCTTTAGTCTCTGATCCATCTTTGTCTCTGCATTTCTTGTAGACAGGACAAATTTTGGGCCAAAAGTTTTGTGGGTGGGTTGGTGTCCTTTTCCCTCCACTGGGCATCCTGCCTGGCTAAAGGAGCTGGCCACTTCTGGTTCCATATCTCCACTGCTAGGAGTCTCAGCTAAAGTCACTTTATAGTCTCCTGGGAGCCTCTCCCATCCCATGTCTCTGGCATGTCCTAAAGATGAGCTGCCCCCTGCCACACACACACTCTTATTCCAGCCAGCCACCAACTTCCATTCATTCTCCTGGCCCTTGGCCCTCTCTCCTATCTCTCCTCACACTTGATCCTGAACACACCCCATCCCCCTTTCCATCCCCTCTCTCCATCTACCTCCTATGACTGTTTTATTCTCCCTTCTAAGTGTGATTCAATCATCCTTGCTTGGGTCATCCTTCTTGTTTAGCTTCTTTGGGTCTGTGGAGTGTACATGGATATTCTGTACATTTGGGCTAATATCCACTTAGAAGTAAGTACATACTATGTATGTCCTTTTGGGTCTGGGTTATCTTATTCTGGATGATATTTGATATTTTCCATTTGCCTGAAAAATCCATGGTGTCCTTGATTTTAATAGCTGAGTAATACTCCATTGTGTAAATGAACTACATTTTTTTTTTTATCTATTCTTCAGTTGAGGAACATCTGGGTTGTTTCCAGTTTCTGGCTATTATGAATAAAGCTGCTTTGTACACAGTGGAGCACATATCCTTGTGGTATGGTGGAGTATCTTTTAGGTATATGCCCAGAAGTGGTATAGCTGAGTCTTGAGGTAGAACTATTTCCAATTTTCTGAGAAACTGAGAAATTGATTTCCAGAGTGGTATAAGTTTGCACTTCCACCAGCAATGGAGGAGTGTTCCCCCTTGCTCTATATTCTCAACAACATGTCCTGTCTCTTGAGTTTATTTTTTCTTTTATATTAGCCCTTTTGATGGGTATAAGATGGAAACTCAGGGTCATTTTGATTTGTATAAGAAGTGATAAATAACATTTTTAATGCAGAAAGGAAATGATCCTACAAATGACTTGAAGTGGAAAGTAGGCAGATGAATAAAGGAGTACCTTTCTTGAATTGCTGAGAAGTTGATTGAAGGGCTTCTAGGTATCAGGGCATAATTAAACTACTTCTGAACAAGTGGATGGTTGTAATAAGTGAAACAGACATACCTGGACCACTATCCTGCTCAGACTAGCATCTCCTGCCATGCCCACCACTCGTCCTTAAACACCCAAGGACAGTGGAGTGAGTGAGTACTGACACTCTGCATCTCTGCAGTGGCAGCAGGAGCCACAGTTTGGGATACTCCCTGTGTGCCCTGATTCTCTCTGAACCAACCTAGAAAGTGTGTACATGCTGGCAGGCAGTCCACAGAAGCTGCCACACAGTGCGTTTCTCCTGTAAAAGACTATCCTTTCCCTACCACTGCTCCCAGAAAGAGCCTGACATGACCACCACAAATGAGCAGTGGCACCCCAGCCCCTAGCGGGTCATGGATACCAGACCTGTAGTCACCCTGCCTGCCCCTGCCTTAGGCGGTCCAAAGCCAGGAGATGTACGTTTACAGAAGTGCCTAGCTGAAAGGCCACCCAGGCTTCATTGGAACAGTTGACCCCATCTCCTGTGAAAAGTGATATGAATGACAATACTAGGAAAGGGAGGAATTTCATAGTTCACTGAGTGAAAAAATGGGACCAATGTCTTCTATTGAAAATTATTGTCACTTTCTTTGTTTTTGGTTTTTTTGTATCTAAGTTTATAAGTTTTGGTTTTACGGTGTTTTTGTTGTTTGTTGTGTTTTTGTATTTTCTCTCTCACGAGTCAGTAGTTTAGTTTCTCTTTTCCAATTGTGGATCTTATAGTTATTTGCATAGTTTTGTACATTGTCAAGCCACTGTGGTTTTGCTTTTGTCTCATCAGAATGTGTATCTTGCTAATTCTCTCTCTTTTCCCCGCCTACTCATCTGCGTTTCTCCACTGAGTCTCACTGACTCTCCTACCTTCTACCCATCTTCCTGCCTTCTCCTTCACGCCTTACCGTTTTTGCTCTTTTCCCATCCTTTTCATTTTACTACTTAAGCGCTAATACATCTTGCTTTAGAAAAGTCTGTAAACTACATTTTCCCCAACCAGTACTCTATCACCACTGTTTCTGAAGCAAAATGAGGAAACACAGGTCTCCTACAGCTAGGCAAAGAACAGGAGTACTGATAAATAAAGTAAGAGGTATCATCATACCCTCCTCTCCCAAGCAAAAAAAAAAAAAAAAAAAAGGATGCAGGAAAGGCAGCTTTGGAAAGGCAGCTTTGGGTTTCCTTTGTGTGAGAGCTAGGGGAAGGGGATCAAAAGGTAGGAAGTCAGTCAGAGACTGCCCTCCCCTCTAATTGTTAGGGGACCCATATGAAGACCTAGCTGTACATCTGCTGCATATGTATAAGGGGCCTTGGTACAGTCCATGTGTGTTCTTTGGTCTCACTGAGCACCCATGGGCCCAGGTTAGCTGGCCCTGTTGGTCTTCTTGTGGTGTCCTTGAGGCTCCCCAGTTTCTTCAGTCCTTCCCCAGACTCTTCTATGAGACTCCCTGAGCTTTAATGTTTGACCGTGGGTCTCTGTATCTGTTCCAAACAACTGCTGGATGAAGCCTTTGAAGTGCGTGCTAACAATAAATAGACAATAAACAAACCAACTTTTTTTTTTTTAAGAATAGGGTTAAGGACAGAGTGGAGTAGAGCAGGTGCAGAGCTAATATATACAGTATAGGGAGTGAAGAGGGAAACACTGGCTCTCATGGCAAATGAGAATTCTCTAAGATAGTCTCTGTGGAGAAGCTCTGGCAAAACCATGATACACACAAAGGACTAGTCATGCAAACATCTGGGAAAGCTGTCCAGAGTAAAGCACAACCAAGTGCGAAGGTCTTAAACTGTGACTCTGCTTGGGCTCTGGGGACAGACGTATAGTGAATCTGGAGTGGAGGCACAAAGACAAAAGTCATAAGAGATGAGATCAAAGTGTGATGATGTGAGGTCTTCCCTACTTTTTAGTGTGGCTTGGGTTCCACACCTAGTTCTTTTGTGTATATTTTTTGCCAGCAATAGTAACTGAATAAGAAGAGCAGCCACACATTTCTTATAAGTAAACAAGTTTTATGCTCTATAGAATCATCACACTGGTTACTTAATGGTATTCAAGTCTCAATACTAGGACAGCTATCAGTCATAATGCCACCTGGAGGGGCTTTAAGAAGCTCACCAGATGACCTTTCCTTCATGAAGTCACCCTTAGGCCAAAACTCCTTTTCAGCCTGCTAACTTAGAAATTTAACACTGTTAGCATCTTAGAGTCAGATATCCCATATTATTTAAAAAAAAAAGCAAATTTAAGGAGACGAGTAATTTATGTGAGTCATTCATTATACTGCTTCTCCTTTATGGATAACACCTTGCTGGAAGCCACATTATCACAAGATTGGTACAGGCATGAAAATCAAGTCAATCACATACATCTCAGTGTTCTTGACCTGTAGGAAAGTGTGTGGGGGCATTTTCTTGATCATTGATTGATGTGGGAAGGTCTAGCTCATTGTGAGCAGTGCCATCCTTGCTTCTGGGAGGTATAGGAACACATGCTGAAAAAGTCATGAGGAGCAAGCCAGTAAGCAGCAGGACCCTCAGTTGAAGAAATGAATTCCTCCATAGCCTGCTTCAATTCCAGCCTTGAGCTCCTGCTCTGACCCCTCTACCTGATGGGCTTGTGACTGGACAGGTGAACCAAAGAAAGCCTTTCCTTTCCAGTTTCTTTTGGTCAGTGTTTTATCTTAGCAACAGAAAGCAACATGCATTGTCATTAGCCTATTCTTTGTGCTCTATTTTTCACTATGATACTTCTGACAATGGGTTCCTTTTCTAGCGGTGATATGGGTTCCTTTTCCATTTACTGTGATAGCTAGCTGTAACTGCTAAAGATTGTATAATCCATTTTATAACTTCATAACTGAAGGATAATTTCACAACTGGGCTAGTTTGCAACTCTGATAAAATGTAGTAACCATTTTCTGCACCTAGGAACATGAATTTAATCATATTCGGTAACTATATTTTGAAAATATATTGTTAAATAACTAATGAGAGCATACATAGTAGATACAGTATTTACAAAAGAATGTTGTGTTGGTTAGTTTTTATCATCTTGACATAAGCTATAGACACCTGGGAAGAAGGATCCTCAATTGAAGAATATCTTCCATCAGATTGGCCTATGCACATATCTATGGGAGAATTTCTTAATTGCTAACTGATAAAGGATGGATGGCCCCATCCCTAGACAGTTGGGCTTGTGCTGTTAGGGTAACTAAACAAGCTACTAAGCAGCATTTTTCCATGGTCTTTGCTTTAGTTCTTGCCTCCAGGTTTCCTGGTTAAGTTACTGCCCTGAAATTATTCGGTGATCAAGTGATCAAGTCCAATAAGGATCTCTGCGATTTTAGGAGGTCTCTTCAGACAGTGAAACGAGGGATTTCTTCAGATTAGTGATGTCAATCTCTAGCTGTTTGATGTTCTTGTCAGAGGCCCTTCAAAGGTCTGAGTAGTATAAGTTCGGAGGCCAGCATCTGGATTAGAACTTGTAACAGCAGACATCACGGGTGATTCATTTTTACCTGGAAAGGAAAAAGAAGGGAAGTCTCAGGGAGATTTCTCTTCCCTGGATGTAAATTGTTATTCATCTTATTTATGGTTGGGCCTGGCTTTGTGGGGGTATCTATTTATTTCATTAATCTTTTTAGTAGCCCGTTAGCTGTGTCTTCTGTGGTATCAAACAGGCATATTAATCCTCATCCCCGTAAAGGAACTGGGTCTGGGCCATTCCCTTTAAGGGTAAGAGGGTCCTTCCCCATATCTGTGGCAAAGTTTTTGTTGGTCTCAGTGGTGCCAGAGGCAGTCAGCAGCAGATTTGCCATGAGCTTTCAGTTTTAGAGAGTTAAAAGTGAACAAGGCATGATGGAGAGTATTTCAGGGGGACTCCTTCTGGGGGGGGTACCATTCCCCCTCTTTTGTTTTTAAAGCAAATTTTTCAGATTTCTTGTAAAATCAGGGCAGAAGCGCCAACAGTTGCTCCTTCCACACTCAGAGAGTCATGAAGACCCTATTTAAAGAAATATAAATCTATATTAATAATATTTTATAAAAGGACTGTTATAGCACCACCAAGATTCTGTCATTCCCATTATTTGTTAATTTCATGTAGATGCATTCATATTTTTTTCCAGGAAGTATATTAGGTTCCATGTCCCTTAATTTAATGTCCCTTAATTTTAGCTGAGTAAGCTGAGCAAGCTGAGCAATACTCTTCCTGTATTCTCTCCTTCATCCACCTCTTCCCTTCCCTTCCCTTCTCATTGACCCTCCCATTCAGCCCTCACCCTTCCATAACTATTCTTTTATCCTTTCCTAATGAGATCTGTATACCCATGTCGTCCCTTACTCTACACCTAAGCTTTGTGATCCTACAGATTGTAGCTTGGTTATCACTGACTTAATAGCTAATATCCACATATAAGCACATACCCGCCATATTAGTCTTTCTGGGTCTGGGATACTTCACTCAGGAATATTTTTTCTAGTTCTTTTTATTTTTTTGCAATTTCATGATGCCATTTTTTTTTAAATAGCAGAATAATACTTCATTATGTAAATAGGCCACATTTTCTTTGTCTATTTTTCTGTTGAGGGACATTTAGGTTGTTTCCAATTTCTAGCCATTATGAATAGAGCAGCATCAAATGTTTGAGCATGAGGAAGTGTCCTTTGGGTAGATGCCCAAGAGTGGCATAGCTGACTCTGGAGGTGGATTGATTCTCATCTTCCTGAGGAACTGCCCCACTGATTTCCATAGTGGCTTTTTGCATTCCCAACATCAATGGATGAGGCTTAACCTTGTTCCACATCCTCCCCAGCATAAGTTGTTGCTTGTTTTATTGTTTAGTCACCTTGACTGGTGCTTGATGAAATCTCAAAATAATTTTGATTTGCATATCCCTGACGATGACAGATCTTGAACATTTCTTTAAGGGTTTCTCAGCTTCTTGAGTTTTCTCTTTTGAGAATTCTCTGTTTAGATTTATACCCCATTTTTAATTGTTTTTTTTTGTTTGTTTGTTTGCTTTGGTATCTAGTCTTTTTGAGTTCTTTCTCCTGGATATTAGCCCTCTATCAGCTGTGTAAAATCTTTTTCCAGTTTACAGGGTGTATCTTTGACCTAATGACTGTCCTTTGCTGAGCAGCTTCTCAGCTTTGTGAGGTTCCATTTATTAATTCTTGATCTTAGTACCTGCACTATCAGTTTTCTGTTCAGGAAGTTGTCTCCTATACCAATAAGTTCAAGACTATTCCCCACTTTCTCTTCTATCTGGTTCAGTGTGTCTGGTTTTATGTTGAGGTCTTTGATCTATTTAGAGTTGGGTTTTGTCAGATGATAAGAATGGATATATTTGGATTCTTCTACATGTAGCTATTCAGTTTTACCAGCATTGTCTGTCAAAAATGCTGCCTATTTTTCCAATGTGTGCTTCTGGCTTCTTATTTAAAAAAATCAGATGCCCATGTGTGTGTGGATTTATGTTTTGGTCTTCATTTCAACTCACATGATCAAACTGTCTGTTTTTGTGCCAATATCAGGATGTCTTTATTACTATAGTTTTGTAGTACATCTTGAAATTGGGGATAGTGATACTTCCTTCAGTTCTTTTCTTATTCCAGATTGTGTTTTAGCTGTCCTGTGTTTTTTGGGTTTCAATTTTCTTGTATCATTTGAGACTTGCTTTGTGTCTGAGTATGTGGTCAATTTTGGAAAAAGTTCCATGAAGTGTTGAGGAAAAGGTATATTCTTTTGTGTTTGGATGAAATATTCTGGCAATATGTGGTAGGTCATTTGATTTGTAACATCAGTTAACTCCAGCATTCCCTTGTTTAGTTTTCTCTGGGTTACTTGTCTATTGTTAAGAGTAGAGAAATGAAGTCTCCCACTAACAGAATTGTAAGGGTCAGAATGTGATTTAAGTTGTAGTTATAGTTCTTTTATGAACTTTGGTACTCTTGTGTTTGGTGCATATATGTCAAGAATTGAAATATCCTCTTGGTGGGTGCTTTCTGTTTGTTCGTTTGTTTTGTTTTTTGTTTTTGTTTTGTTTAGTTGATGAGCATGTAGTTTCCTTTCCTATCTCTTCTGATTAGTTTTTGTTTGAGGTCTATTATGGCAGATGTTAAAATGGCTACACAGGTGTGCCTTTTAAGTCTATTGTTTGGAATATCTTAAGTGATGTCTATCCTTGATGTTAAAGTGTGTTTCTTGGATGTAACAGACAGAAGGAGCTTATTTCACCTCCATTCTGCTAGTCTATGTGTTTCACTGGGGAAATGAGACCGTTGATGTTGAGAGATATCAATGAGCAGTGTTTGTTGGTTTCTATTATTTGTTGTTACTTGTAGTAGTGGTGGTGGTGGTGGTGGTGGTGGTGGTGGTGGTGGTGGTGGTGTGTGTTCCCTTCTTTTGATTTGCTGGTCTGGGATTATTATACTCTGGGTTTTCTTGGGTGTAGTTAACCTCTTTTGGTTGGAGTTATCCTTATAGCACTTTATTTAAGCTGGATTTATAGATAGATACTGCTTACATTTTTGTTTATCATAGAATGTCTTATTTTCTCCATCTATTGTGATTAAAAATTTTGCTGGACATAATAACCTGGAATGATGTCTGTCGTTTCTTAAGAGTCTGCAGCACACCTTTACAGGCTCTTAGAGTCTCCACTAAGAAATCCAGGGTTAGTCTCATAGGTCTGTCTTTATATGTTATTTGGTCTTTTCCCCTTGAAGCTTTACATATTCTCTGTTCTATACATTTAGCATTTTGATTATTATGTGCAGAGGAGATTGTCTTTTGGGCCAATCTATCTGGTGTTTCATATGCTTTTTGTACTTTGACAGACATTTTTTCTTTAGGTTGGGGAAATTTTTTTCTTGATTTTGTTAAAGTTTCCCCCCCCCCCCGGGCCATTGACCTGGGTTTCTCTTTCTTCTATTTCTATTATTTTTAGATTTGTTCTTTTCATAATGCCCCAGATTTCCTGGATATTTTATGCTAGGAGATTTGTAAATTTAACATTTTCCTCAACCAAAATATCCATTTTGTCTATTGTTATCTTCAATGTCTGAGACTCGCTCTTTCATCTTTTCTATTCACTTTGTGAGGTTTGCTTCTGAGGTGCTTGTACAAGTACATAAATTTTTAATTTCCAGATTTCGCTTAGTTTGGGTTTTCTTCATTGATTTTATTTTCACTCTTGAACTGTTTTATTCATTTCCTGTCACTATTTGTTTACATTTTCATAGATTTCTTTAAAGGATTTGTTCATTTACTCTTTAAGGACCTCTATGAAGATGAAATAGTTTACACTATTGATTTACTATCAAAAGGCTCCAGTCTGTAAGCACAAGAAAGAGCCCCTGAGCGCTACTCGAGGGGCTGAGACAGAGACAGAAACAGGGAAAGAGTGAGCATGTGGCCCAATCTGGGTCCTAGTAGTAAAGCTGAGAAAACAAAGAACAACATTGGGGACAGTCTTGAGAACCTTTGCTCCCCAAAGCTCTCTTCAGCAAGCTCTCTTCTAGTAAGACATAGACACAGCAAACCAGTCATTGTCACATACTGGGCAAATTGATTATTTGACAACTTGATTCTTTTTTGAATTTACTTAGGCTGCTACATTCTGACTTGTTGCAGTGCTCACCAGTGTGTGTGTATACATATGTATATATACATATATACATATATACATATATACATATATACATATATGCACTTACACACACACTTACACACACATTTACACATTCTTACACACACACACTTATACATACACACACCACCACCACCACTAAATAAATGTAACAATAAATGTATGAGTATGAGATACCACCTCAGATCCATAAGGATGACTGTTAACAAAAATGGAAAGTAGTAATAAATATTTCGATGGTGTATAGAAATAAGAACCCTCATGTATTACAAGTGGGAATGTAAACTGTTACTGGCATTCTGGAAAATAGTTCTTCAGAGGGTTAAACATGAAATTACCACATGACCTATGAATTCTATACTTAGGTTTATGGCCAAGAAAGGTGAAAATGTATGTGCACACCAAGACCTATTGATGAATGTTCACAATAGTATGGTCATGGTAACTAAAAATGGAAAACAACTCAAATGTTCATCAACAGTTGGACTAGAAAAGTAAACTGTGATTCATCCTATAGTGGAATATGGTTTGACAGTAAAAAAGGTGACGTACTGATAGTGTCTACGTCATAGCTGATCCTTAAATATATTATGCTAGGTGATCAAAGCCAGCCACAGAGAAGACCTCTTGTATGATTCTAGTTATGTGAAATGTTGAGAATATGTGAATGCATACAAGTAAAATTAGATTAGTGGTTGCCTAGTCGGGTAGGAGAATGGAATTAATTGTTAATAGTTACTTGTGTTCTTGGGAGGATAATGAAAATGGTCTAAACAGATGGTGCTCATGTTTGTATAGTTCTGTGAACATGCGAAAAGTAGCTTGTCTGATTTACATAATGGATTGTATGTGAATTGTTTAACTACCATACCCTGTTTCTTGAGTGGTGACCTGTGTGGTTTGCATCCTGGTATCCTGACTAGGGACATCAGCACATGTGCAGTAAAGCCAGGATCAAGTTAGGGAGTCTGCTACTTCCAATGGAGGGTATCTACTATCATCATAATCAGAACCTCAATATGTTTATTAGATACAGGGGGAGGGGCTAGGGAGTCTCTGTGGATGAGCAGTTTCTGGCTATAAACATCCAGGAAGAGGAAGTAGCAGTTGTTAGTCTGAACATTCTAGTCAGTTGTTCATAAACAGTCAGACACTATTTGACACCCCTCTTCAGGCTGGCCATATGGAGAACTGGTCCATGATTAGGGCTATGCCTATCTCAACAGGATACATTCACTCAGAACTTCTTTCACTAACACTTTCTCTGCCTTTAATGAACGAGATAGGTGTTCTTTGTATAGTCAGTTCTAATGTAGAAATTTTTGTTTTGGTTTGGTTTTTAACTTTCTGTTATTTGGGGGTTTTATGCTATTATTATTTTTAAGAATCCTCATACACGAGTACTGTAATTACATCCTTTGCACCCCATACTCTTTACTCTAAGCCCTCCCATGATCTCTTCACTCCCTCTCAATTTCATGACCAGCTCTTCTGTAATTATTAATTATGTTTGTTTAGGGATGACTGCTTGGGATTGGATAACATATGGGAGGATTTGTCCCTGGAGAAGGCCGATTCACCCTCTCTTAGTATCATTAATTGTCTATAGCTCTTCATTTCAGAGTGAGGCCTTATGAGATGTCTCCATCAATACTGGATTGTCAGCTGGTGTTTTCACGGTGTAGCTCTTATTTCGGGGACCATATTGTTAAGAATTCATGAATATGACTCTGTTATATAGAAAGAACACTATCTTGTAGCAAACATTCTGCTCCTTTGGCTTTTATAATCTTTCTTCTCCCTCTTTGACTATGTTCTCTGAGCTTTAGGTGTCCGCATTGTATTTAGTTGTATCAGCTGGGGATAGGAATCTCATATTGTTCTCTACACAATTATCAGTTATATATTTCTGAAATATTCATTTTGCTGCAAAACGAAGCTTTTTTGAGGATAAGAGCTATACTTACCTGTAGATTCAGATATATATTCAGAACACAGTTGGGAATTACACAGGCTTAGGAAAGTAGCATCAGTAAGTTGTCCTCTTGGGTCCATGACCTCACCAGCTGTAAGTAGTTGGTTAGGTTTACAGTGACAGGTGTGACTCCCTGAATTCTCTTCAAGCACTGAGTGGACATTAAGTACACTTAGGTAGCTGTTGATGACCCCTGAGATAAAAGCAATACTTTTGGATCGTGGCTTATGTCTTGCCATGCTGGTCACTGTTGTGGTTCATAGACTTTACAATTGGGTAAGACTTTTTTTCTTTACTCCCTTGGCACGTTTGGACGCCATGAGAGCTAGGCCTCAGGGAGAAGGCTTCCAGGTCAGTTCCAGTTTGTTTTCTCCAAGCCTTGTATCTGAAGTGTGTGGTATCTTCAAAAATCAGGTCCGGTCTTCAAAATCTCACACAGAGAGTAGGAGAGAATCCTTGCCAACTATATATCTAATAAATGATTGCTAATCAGAGTATACAAAGATCTCAAAAAAAAAGTCAAAACCCCAAATTACCCAATTAAAAATAGGGTATGGATGTGAACACAGAGTTCTCAAAAGAAGACAGAAAATTGTTAAGAAATATTTTTTGTGTGTGTTATTTCCTTTATTGTCATTTAGCGTAGCTGTGAATTACTGCAGCATGGCTACTGTGCTAGGCAAGAGTCAGCTGTGCTACCAATGCGCTATGCGAACTTTTAAGATAAGCTCACGGTTTAGGTACCAAGACTGCATTTAATCAGATAGGAACCAATAAAGAGGCAACTTCAGGCCATAGTCACTTAACAATGGACAACGAACTTGACAAGCAGAAGATATTCCATCCCCGTGCTGAATTCAGGGTCAAATCCCAACACATTGCTATTTGTTAGCTTTGAACCTGTGTTCAGATTACTCTGATTTTCAGTTTCTACACACATACATGCACACACACACACACACACACACACACACACACACACACAGAGAGAGAGAGAGAGAGAGAGAGAGATATTATGGTCATTTCATGCAGAAAACTTTCAGCGTTTGTAATGTGTTGACTGTTTACATAATTCCTGTTGATTATTTACAGTGAATTGTTTCTAATTGAGTGCTTCTCTCTAGAGTCAGAGTGTCTGTTATGGCTGTTGATTCATGCTCACAAGCACTGTTTATGTGCACTGTTTTCTGACAGGTACAACATAAGAGATATGATGCGATTCTTAAGCGTTTGCATTGTCAGGTGAACAAGATTCAGTTAAATAGGAGGAAATGGCAATGGAACATCCAACAACTGGAAAAAACTGCAGCCGAGTTAAAAAAGCGGATCGGAGAGAAGGAAGCCAGTGAAATACAGAACAGGCCAGCAGCACTGTGGGAGAGAATACTGTGACGATTTTCTGGACTCTTAACAGCCAGCACAGTATCAGAGACCTGTCTCAATGACAGATACTTTCTTTTTCCTCTTCCTCTTCCTTCTTTTTCTGTTTCAAATCAGGTATCTATTGGTTAAAGTGCCTTCCTGTCTATAGTGCATAGCACAAGGTAGACAACAGCAGTGTTTACAGGAAGCTGGCAGAAGAGTATATGTGCATATTTCAAATGTGCACCCCTGAATGCCTGTTTATAACAATGTTGAATTCACTACCTTACAAATTAAAAATTTAGAAGAAACAATTGAGTTTTCAATGCCTTAAGTTGTTGAGATAAAGAATAGTTGTGTGTTCAAGAATTTTTTTACAACTGTCTTCAAAGTAGCCCTTGAATATTAATATTCATGATAATGCCATTATCTGTTTAATGAAACAACTGTTTTATTGTTTCCTCTTTTCTCCAGAAGGTAGCAATCACTTTCCTTGTTATTAAAATAACGTATATTAGAGTGTTACAGTACATAAGATTTGTGTTTACTCTTCAGTCTATAAATTCTTTATTCCTATATTGTGACTAAAATAAAGTTATAGCATCATATGAGACAGGCATACAATAAAGCTCTTCAAAGAGGTACTTTTCCACATTGAAAGGCAATTTTTTTGTCAATGGCAATAAATTGAATGTAAAAACACCTCTGAGGATAAGATTGATCTCTTTCATGCTCTGCTGAACATAACTACAGAGAATCAAAACTAAAATATTAATTACTAAAGATACAGTTTTAAAATATTCACTTGTAGGATTAAAGACTTTCAAAGAAGCAACATTGAGGAGATGTTTTGAATTCATCTTCTCACCTTCCTACCACTCAGTAAGTGTGTAGCTGATAAAAGCCCGATGCTAGTGATCTTATGCCTGGTGTTAGCAGTCAGCATAGGTGAGCATGGCTTACCACAGTTAACAGTTCAAATGACTGCTCCTGTGACATCAGCAGCTTTGTCCCATCACTCAGAAGAACTCCTACAGATAGAAATGGTTAAGCTCACACACTGTGCAAGCACTCACTGTGCAAGCACTCACTGTGCAAGCACTCACTGTGCTCAGCTGGAGACAAGGTTGAACCAGATGCTGCATGTTTAGATGTCTGTTAGCATAATATGCACTTAAAAGTTATAGTTTTCTCATCTCCTTTTGAGTTTATAATTGTGATTGCTAACAGCTTGAGTTATCATTTCAGGAAAATTCACTGTGAAAGAACAGATACAGGCAGGAGATGCTAAGGAAGCCAGAGTCAAGACCGTCCGAGGTTGCAGAGTATGCTTTAGTGGGGATTGTTGGAGGCTCTTATTTGCCCTGGTAAAACATTCTGACAAAAGCATCTTAGAGGATGAAATGCTAATTTTAGTTATAGTTCCAGGTTACAGTTCATTCTGGCCGGGAAGCCAGAGCATCAGGAACTTAATGCAGCTGATTGTGTTATGTCCATAGTCAGAAAAACACTGAACATATGTACGTGAGTGCTTGGCTTTCTTTCTTCTAAGCCACAGCCCACCTAGTTTATTTCAAGCTAGCATCAACATCAGGCATATTCATACTGCTGATGGTGCTATATCTAGTCTTATAACTTCACATAACACACCTATATTTTTGCTTATCTATAAACAAAAACTGCTAGGAAACTATGCAAGGAGGGAGCAGGGTAGGAGATCAAGTCAGGGCTTCTTGGAGACAATCGTGGTAATTATAATTCAAGATCTGAGCTAAAATCTAGTCAAACTGGAACCTTCCAGTTATATTTTTGAAACTTCATTTTAAAATAAAGATATAAACCAAATAAATTAAAGCTACTTGAGATGAGGTATCATATTTGAGAAAACAATGATCAGCATATTTTTATAATGATGCATGCAGTTAATTTAAATTTATAATAGTTAAGTTATGTGCAAGACATTCTGTTGTTTTAATCATGAAAACTATTTCAGATAATAGAGGCCTTTCACAGTAATCAAGAAGAAATAGGAACTTGGTATTGTAGCTCAGGCCTGTTGTCCCAGCACTCAGCAAGGATTTAGACAGGGGCAGTACAGGAGTTTGAGGCCATTCTTGGCCACATCGTGTATTTCAGGCCTGCCTGAGCTTCAGTGTGGGACATAGTCTCAAATGGAAAAGCAAACAAATAAACTAAAGGACCGAATGTGCTGGTTGGGTTTTCTTTTTTGTGTTGTCAACTTAAGACATAAACTAGGATCATCTGGAAAGAGGAAAATGCAATTGAGAAGATGTCTCCATTAGATTGTCCTTTTGGCAAGTCTGTGCATCAATGTTTTCTTGATTAATAATTGGTATAGGAGGGCTGAGCCCACTGTGGGCAGTGCTACCCCCGAGTGAACAGTCCTGAGAGGTATAAGAAAACAGGTTGGGCAAGCCATGGAAAGCAAGCCAGCAAGCGGTATTCCGCTATAGCTTCTGCTCCAGTTCCTGTCTCCAGGTTTCTACCTTGAGTTTCTGACCTAACTTCCCTTCATGATGTAAGATAAAATAAACCCTTTCTTTTCCAAGTTGCTTTTGGTTGTGCTGTTAATTATAGCAATAAGACACAAACTAGAATACCAATCAAACTAAAATATTCCTAAAATTTTAAGTATATTAAAAGTAGTATTTCAACACATCAATAAAGCCTAAAGACTTTATAGAAATTATGTTATTTTTATTTCTATATAACACATATAGAACTAATATTCTATATTAGGCTCTTTTCTGTTTTTGTAACAAAATGCCAGAATCCCAGTACTTTTACAGAAAACAAATTCATTTAGGTCTCAATATTGGTAGCTGAAAGTCCAAACAGCACAATTCCTGCTCTGGTCAAGGATTCCTTACAGTATCCTCTGGTGGTGGGAAAGCATACAGAAAGACAGATTACATTGTCAAATATCAAGTCAAGGAGCCACTGGGGATGAGTCGGGCTCCTGGGAGAACTGTAGCAATATCTTCTGAGGGCATATCCTCGAAGAGGTATGGACCTGCCACTAGGCCTTGCCTCTTAAAGGCTATATGACCTCAGCATTACCATAGCAAGGACCAAGCTGCTGGGGGACACATTCAAATGATAGCCAGATTGTGACAATGTCTTTCTCATGCAGACTTCACTTTCAAACTCTTTTGGATAAACTCTCCTTTTATAATTGTGTTTTCCTCATTTTCTTCTCTTTAGAAGTGGTTTAAGTTCCTGGGGAGCCTAAGCTCCTTTGTTGGCAGGGGTGAGGCTCCTGAGTCACATGTCATTGTTTAAACCTCTGCAGAAGTGTATTCCAATTGGTCTCAAACATCATCTGGTTATGCTGGACCTGCAATAACTTGCTGTAGTCATGGACAAGATAAATGTTCCTTTTGTGATCACACCTATTCACAGTCAGTCACTTGACTGGTTGTTTGATTTTTCTAAAACACTCCACATATGCACAATCACAAATCCTCTCGTCTATTCCATTCTGGTTTTGGGTGTGCTTGCCAACTTTCATCCGACTGAAAACTGTTCTTCTACTCTGATGTCCTGCTATAAACTGACTCTTCTGTAGTTCGTTTTGCTTTGAGTGACTTAGCAAATTTTCTCTTTCTGAAAAGCTACAATCTTTCAAAGCTGTGATTTCTGGATATTCTTTCTGTCGTGAACTTTAAGCATCCTAATATGAAGCTCAAAACTATCAAGGGAACTTTTTGTTTCCAGCAGCATCTGCCGTGAGCCTGCTAGGTGCTCCTACCTAAATGATCAGAACCATGTAATAAATGCAAGAAAACAGTGAGAAGAAAAAAAAACTCTGCAAAACTCACAATATTAACTTTCAAGATATGTACTCTTTGGGCAAATTAGAGTTAACCAATATGAAGAGACTGGTATTTTCTTGAAAACCCAATTTTAGTAACAATAGAGGTTCCAGATTGCATGTATTAAAGGCAGTCATGGTAGATATTCAGATGCCTTTATGGCTGATATAAATGACTCATACATATTATCTTTAGACCAGATCTCTTCCAGGCAATTGACAACTGGTGCTATTTTCCAATACACTGCATATCTGTAATAACACAAGCAACAGCAAGATGCGGAGTGAACATAGTATTATCTCTGATTTATAGGTGGGCAAATACAGGCTTACACAAGACTTGCCTAAGATATAGCTGCTCAGTTCAATAGAGACAGAGTTGAAGCTCAAAAGTTCCAGCATATGTGCATGGTGCTGTAAGGAAATGATTATAAAAGTAAACTTCAATGAACTGTAATAGGCAATAGAGGTTCCAGGCAATAATAGGCAATAATAGTTTTTTCTATATCATTTTGATAGATGATAGGCATAAAATAAATTTAGCTACAGAAAATTTTATGATTAAAACTGAGCAGCCCTGAAAAGCACAAGTAACAAGTAATGCTGCATGAGGGTCAGCATCGGGAAAACATCTGGGTTAAGGAAAATGGCATTTGGTTTACAGATGTTGCTTTGCATCCTTTGAAAGTTCACTCAGGAGATGCCACTCATACCAAGTACAGGATACACTGTTCATCCCTAAGTGTTACAGAAGGCCCGTGCTGATATGCTTTGGGACTGCCATATTGGTAGTCTATTGATTCAGGACTATGTGTGATTTGCTAGACGCTGATTTTTCAGTAGCTCATTCAGTATTGTTAATATTTTAATTTTCATTAGTCAAACTAAATGTCACATGTCTGTCACAAATAACCCCTGTTATCTGAATATATAATGTGTTTCTGACAGCATCATTTTTGTCCTTTGCTGATAAATTTGGCAATGTCAAATAAAAACAGGTTTTCTAAATCATATTAGCTACAGTATAACACTTTCTCTTTAGTTTAACTGAACCCCAACCAAAACCAAGAGAAAAAAGCGGTAGCAGATACTACTCATAGAAGAATAGATCCACCCAACATATAGCTAAGAACAAGGTGCTACACATTACGATTTAATTTTTTTTGTAATAGTACCTTTAAGTGGTAGCTATGGGCTCTACTCTTTAGAAAAAGGAAAAATAGCATATCATTTGGTAATGACAGGTTTGCTGTTTACATAATCCTGGAAAGTCAGACGCAATGTAGTGAGACTTCAACCTCCTGATTAATGAGATGATACAATTCAAAAGCAAAGCCAGAGTTTCTGTGATAAATACTTTTTAAAAGGTTTCTTCCCTAGTATTCTTGGGCATAAAAATCATGTCAAATTTGAATAAAACTCTTAAATTACAGAAATTTGTCAGCACTGCTCATTCACACAGTACAAGATAGTTAAGAGGCAGTGATAACACACTGTCAATCTAAGATGTTCAAATATATTTTCAAATGTAAACAGAGCACAGGATCTGCTATTCTTATTCTCTCTGCATTGTTCTACACAGGATAGACATTCAGTCCTTGCAGAGGAGCTTCTGTAAGGTATTTTCAGAGTGATTGCTCCTGGAATCTCTGTTTTACATAGGAAGACATAGCAGCTTACAGCTTGTAAAGTTATTTCGTCTTCCAGGAAGACAGATTTCAGTTTCTCATGCACAGATGTAGCCAGCTGTCAGCACATCTACTTGGCTGAAAGTATTTTCTCTTCATGTTATCATGGTACTGTTCTTAAGAGTCTTCCTTTAGAGATTTTTCTGAGGACACTTCCATCCCCTATATGTAATTTTTTTTTTTTTTACTTTGCCAGATCATTAGATCACTTTCATTTTAGTTCGTAGGTCACACATTCCTTTCTCAGAAATGTTCTCACACACACATTCTCAGAGAGCATCACTTTTTTTTTTTTTTTTTGCCTTTCATTAGATTATTTCTCCTACTCTCAGTATAATCTGTGCAGGTTCTTTTTTTTTTTTTTCAAGAAAAGGCACAGGAAACAGAGACTCATTCTTTTTTTTAATACTTTTATTTATTATATATATATGATGAGTACACTGTTGCTGTTAGACACACCAGAAGAGGGCATCGGATCCCATTACAGATGGTTGTGAGCCACCATGTGGTTGCTGGGAATTGAACTCAGGACCTTTGAAAGAGCAGTCAGTGCTCTTAACCACTGAGCCATCTCTCCAGCCCCCTGTGCAGGTTCTTAATGATTAGTTTAATTCCTCCACACCTTTTTGTTTGCTTGGATCTAAAACACCACTTCCACACTCAGACCTTTCCTGTTTCTGCCTAACAGCCATAATTTGCTGTCTTCAGATTAAGTTCTCCTTTTGGTACTCTAAAGCTTCACAGAGCATTAGCTCTCAAACACTGCAGACATGGTCTTCATTTGCAGCCTGTGTAGGCAATGGAAGGAACCTTGATTTGAAATGCTTCTCAGAGGAAAACGAAAACACTGGGGTAGGCTCAATGTTCTTCCCAGCTGCCAGCAGCTCTGCTCTGATCCTCTCTGAGCAGCTCCCTCCCAATCCTGGCTCTTTTGCTTCTGGTTGCTCTTACCTGAGACTTTATTTGGGAGGATTTTACCCCAGGAAGGACTTTCCTGTAGCTTTGAATCTTCCTTCCTTCCTTCCCAGTCTTGTTTCTCTCACTGATTACTCCTGGAAGGCCTCAAGAACAAATCACTTACTCAAGAATTTTCATCTCAGGGTTGACTGTGGGGAATCCCAAGCTAAGTCACTTTGCAAAAATAATAATACCACACTGAAATCTCTATTTTTTCAAAGCAATGACTTTTCTGTTCCTATTTATCCCTCCCCCAGGTCAGCTTCATTCACAACAGGAAAAAAAAAATGGAGAAACAAGAAGAACCCATGGAACCCTGGAAATCTAATCACTGGCCTTTTGTTATCTGGTGTGATTTTAATACGCTTTATTTATTTTAAGTAAAAAGACAAGGAGACAGGCATTAACAGTATTATATGTAATTAGTATATCAGTGGAAATACACTATTAGCTTTCAAAATAATCACTATTTTGTAATCTTTTTTTTATACTAATGTCCTAAAGAAGTACCATGTTGTGACAAACAATAAATTAAATAGATAAATCTTGACCCTGAAACTTTAAGTGTAGTTTCAACTGTGACAAGGTCACATGACTATAGACAGATTTGTTAGAAAATTTATACGAGCAGTTTTACAAAAAGGCAATGTTTAGGGAAAATGTTTCAACTCTCTTTCATTCTGTCTAGATGACAAAGTAAACTACACACTCTCCGACACTGTGTCTTCATGTTAGCACCCTGGTTTCTCACACCACTTCCTAGCTTTCCTACCATTTAAAGTTAGCATTCCTTACTCCCAACAATTCGTTATTCCATCCATAGCTCAGGAACACTGGAGTAATGATCTGGTGCCTATCAAGAACAATGAACTCAGCAAGACAAACGAAGTGTGGATCTGTAGAGCAGAACTTCAAAAAATACCAAAACCAGGACAATCAATATCATAGCACCAGACAGTTCACAACACCTTTAACAATATTTATTGCCAACAACACCAGATACATTGCTAATGTTCTTACTATGTAAAAATTCAGTGTTAGGGAGAATTTATCAAAAATAATTTTTAGAGCTATAGGAATTTTTCCGTCATTATGTCAAGTCAATATAACCTTTATTCTTCTAAACCACAAAACACTAATATTGCTAGTTCCTCAAACCTGTGGCATATATCGAGTTTAAAATTATCATATATATTTTGTTCATAATGATTATACATTATATATAGTATACAATATAATTTTAAACTGTTACCTTCACTAACAGTTCTCAAAATCGATGGCATATATATGTATAAGTTAAAATTGTATCATATGTACACTATATATAAATTATATGACATAATTATATATGTAATACAGTATAATTTTAAATGATTAACAATGTCACATAGAAGTGGGGAACAGAAATAAGAATATATTTTGCCTATTGGTATTGATTATGTAACCTAAAATGGAAGGCAGACTAACATGAAGTCGGCTTAAAACAGAACTGATGGAGAAGACCTCCACACAGTTTTCTCATTACTCTCATATGTTATACTTTCTCTGTGTTAGGAAACTGTAGAAATAGATATGGCACAAAACACACATACACACACACAAGCACGCACACACGCACTCACATAAACATAGTGGTGGAGAGGAGAGACAAAGACAGAAAGAGAGAGAAAGAGAGAGGAAGAGAGAGAGAGAGAGAGAGAGAGAGAGAGAGAGAGAGAGAGAGAGAGAGAAGTTAAGTATAAAACATCCTATTAACAGAAGCATGAACCAAGGCATTTTTTTTTTTGATGTTGGAAACACAGAATAAGAAGCAACTAATGACAAAGAGGTGACTTTTGAAGCTGTTTCAAGGAAAGTGTTTGTTCTCATAGATCTTTCTACTCATTAACATCAGAAAGTTTCTATTTTATTCTCTTTTGCTTCTAAACTAGCTGCAGATGCAGATACCAGGCACGTAACAAGTGTTCCGATGTATGCTGGAAGAATGGATGAGTATCATAACCAGTCTATCATTCAGTTCATCTTGGTCCACAAATCTCCCAGCATCCTCTCTGGCCTCTCCTCACTCAAGTCTTACTGTTAATACTGACGAGGTTTCAAATTAAGATTCAGGATGCAATGCTTCTTCAATAAAGAAAGCAAAATCCATTTTATAAGCAAATAGGAAACACTTAAGAATCTGTCAGCAGCCTGCTCTGCCATTCTCATTGTATCCTGTCTACCCAATAAATAAACCCTATAATTCAGCCAAAACAACATTCTAGCTCTTGCATAAGCGCATGTTTTCACAAACTATTCTCTGCCTAAGATTACTCTCTTCACCACCTAGGGGTCAACATCAACTCAGCATTTAGGATCAAGTTCAATGAGTCCATCTACTATAAAGCTGAATTATCATTTCGCAAGGCTCAACTTTCCTACAATTTCACAGTCTAGAATTATCTAGAAATCTATATCATGATTTCTGGGATAAAAATAACTGTATTACAGCCTAGAGAATTGATGTAGCAATTCTTGTTTGGAGTGGGTGAAAATAATCTAAACCCTAAAATATTGTGCTTCATTAAAGATATTCTGGAGTTTGCAGTGTAATGTTAATAAAGGTAGCACCTGAGTCGATTTATGTATAGCTCAATATAGCTCATTAGTGTAGCATAAATGAGGCACTGGGTTCCATCCTTAGTACCAGACACACATGCGAGAGACACACACGCACGCACACACACACACACAGAAAATGAGGCTCTAAAAAATGTGAAAACTAATCTCACCTTCCAAAGCCTACTTTTATATTTTTAGACCAAATTGTATGACCATTTACCAGTATAAAACGTCTCGAAAGAATGCTTCTTAGGAAAGTGAAGTGACACTTGCTGGTAGCTCTAGTGAGATAGGTATGCTTAGCAAACCACAGGATATGCATTTTTCATTTCTCCATTATAAACACTTTGAAGCATGCTTTGAAGGGAGTTTATCTAGGGAAAACGTAAGCACAGTGTTCCATCCTTTCAAAGAGAAACCTGTAATGAACTCTCTGAAAATACTGGGAACAAGCAGGACATTAGGGGAGTAAAAAGAAGTTATTAAAATTGGAAGTTGTGATATTTCTCTGAGTATAATTGTATAAATTAATCATAAAGTAATGAATATTTCAGATCATTCCAAAAAGTGTCACTCTATTTTACTATGTTTCCATATGCTTAGGGAAAAAATATAGAATTTAACTGTAATTCTAATATAGTTTTTCCATGTGGCATAATTTATATATTTTCTAATTATATCTGTAGCAAAAACATCATCAAGAAATTAGCCTTCTGTGCCAATTGCATTATTTTTTACACCCTGAAAGTAACTCATTCTATTACTTTTAAATATGCTTAATCCCTTCTGCAAATAACAAAATTCCATTAGCTAATGGTTTGAGGGTCCGGGGTACTTTTTCTGAGTTTAGACTCTACCATGAGCCTTAACTTTGTTCATTGAGCCTTGGAGACTAATTGTCTGTACAAAGGGATTTTGAGGCTTTCCCTGGGATGTTTCCCAGATGTGTTAATTTTCAGGTACACTTTAGTATAATTATAGCTGCTCTAATCAAGGATATTTGAGAAATAATATGCACAACAAAATGGAAAAAGCAATGAATAACCAATCAGTAACCCACACTATACAGACTATGTACTAACTGTATACTATATACCACATACTATATGCTAACTATATACTAACATTATCTTATATATTAATGTAAACAAAAATATATATTGTATACTATTAACCTATGTAATTGCTAATATATCTGAATCTGAATTTAAAATATAACACTATTAATATGGTGGGCATAAATAAAGTCCAAATACTACATATGTAAATAAAGAGTTATAAATATTGACAAAATATGAACTCAATAAATTAGTGAAAAGTAAAAGTAGATTATAAAACATCCTGCATATAATTACTTATGTTTGCTAAAAACATGACTGTAAATTTTATTTTAAAGAGCTAAGAATTTAGGCCATTTGCAGAGTTTTTCTCTTGGTTAAATTTTCCCAAGTTTTCTACCACATTATGTGAGATATAACTTCTAGTATTTCTATCACACAAACCATGTCTCTTTAAATATATTAGGCCTTGACATTATCCCATGAAAGATAAAAATAAAAAGCGCTTCTTAAGGTGTAGTCTGGTCAGCCAAGTATAGTTGTATCTCTTTCTGGTTTTCTATTAATATAACCCAAGTTTACCAGGGTTTCTATGGTAACCCTCTCATGTTGTTTCCCAACAGGTCAATTTGGCATACATAGGGTTGACATTTTCCTGGCCCATGGAAGCATTCTTTGCTGACATGTAAGAATCTTACTAGCTCACCTTAGACATTTTGGAAGAACAAATGGGGTAAAATGTTTGAGAATAAAATTTGGTTTAGGATAATGACTATTGTAATTTGAAGTTAAATATTCTAGATAGTAAAATACAGTTTAAAGATATTCTTTTTTATTACATTATTTTATTTATCTATATTCCAGAAGTTTCCCCCCTTTCTAGTCCCCCCTCCCTGAGTTCTTCACCCCATCTTCCCTGCCTCTGAGAGGGTGCTCTCCCATCTGCCCACCCACTCCTACCTCTCCCCCACCAACTTCTGTCTTCCTTGGGGCATCAAGTTTCCACAGGATTAAATACATTCTCTTCCACTGAGACCCTACAAGGCAATTCTCTGCTATACATGTGCCTGGGGCCACGAACCAGCCCATGTGTGTTCCTTGGTTTTTGGCTTAGTCTCTAGGAGCTCTGAGGGGTCCTGCTTAGTTGACACTGTTCTGTTGTTCTTCCTGTGTCGTTGCAATCCCCTTCAGCTCCTTTTGTCCTTCCTCTAACTCTTCCATAAGGGTCCCCAACCTCAACCCAATGGTTAGCTGTGAGTATCTACATTTGTCTCAGTCAGCTGCTGGTAAAGCCTCTCCAAGGACAGCCATCCAGGGTTTTGGTCTGCAAGCACAACATGGCCTCAGTAATAGTGTCAAGATTTGGTGTGCACACATGGAATAGATCCCAAATTGGGCCAGCCACTGGGTGGACTTTCTTTCAGTCTCTTTTCCTTTTTTGTCCCTGTATTTCCTTTAGACAGGAACAATTTTGGGTTAAAAATTTTGAAGATGTCTCCTGGAGGTGGTCTCTTCAGTTCCATCTCCCTACTGGTGAACATTTCAGCTAATGTCATCCCCATTGAGTCCTGGGAGCCTCCCACATCCCAGGTCTCTGGGACTTCCCAGAAGTTCCCTCTGACCCCCATTGCTGCATATTTCTGTTCATTCTCCTGGCCCTCTGGGTTTCTCTCCTGTCTCCTCCCCATACCTGATCCTCCTTTTCCTTCCCCTTCTCCTCTTGCACCCAGTTTCCTCCCTCTCTCTGCCCCCCATGATTATTTTGTTCCCCTTCTAAGTGGATTTCAGATATCCACACTTGGGCCTTCCTTCTTGCTAAACTTCCTACGGTCTGTGAGTTGTATCATGGGTATTTTGAACATTTTGGCTAATAACCACTTATCGGTGAGTGTTTACCATGCATGTGGTCTGGGTTACCTCACTTAGGATGATATTTTCTAGTCCCATCCATTTGAAAATGTCATGATGTCCTCATTTTTAATAGCGAATAGTATTCCATTAGTCCATTATGTAAATGAACCACATTTACTGTATCCATTCTTCAGCCGAGGAACTTCTGAGTTGTTTCCAGCTTCTGACTATTACAAATAAGGCTGCCGCTAACTTAGTAGGGCAAGTGTCCTTGTGGGATGGTGGAGTGTCTTTTGGGTATATTCCCAGGAGTGGTATAGCTGGGTCTTCAGGTAGAGCTATTCCCAATTTTCTGAAGAACCTACAAATTGATTTCCAGAGTGGTTGTACCGGTTTGCAACCCACCAGCAATGGTGGAGTGTTCCTCTTTCTTCACATCCTTGCCAGGATATTCCTGATTCTTGAGTTTTTGATCTTTGCCATTCTGATTGGTGTAAGGTGGAATCTCAGGGTCATTTTGATTTGCATTTCCCTGATGATTAAGATGTTGAACATTTCTTTAAGAGCTTCTCAGCTATTTAAAATTCCTTTGTTGAGAATTCTGTTTAGCTCTGTACCCCATTTTTAATTGGATTATTTGGTTTGTTGGAGTCTAACTTCTTGAGTTCTTTGTATATTTTGGATATTAGTCCTCTATTGGGTGTAGGATTAGTGAAGACTTTTTCCCCTATCTGTAGGTTGCTGTTTTGTCCTATTGACAATGTCTTTTGCTTTACAGAAGCTTTACAGTTTCATGAGGTCCCATTTATCAATTATTGATCTTAGAGCCTGAACCTTTGGTGTTCTGTTCAGGAAATTTTCCTCTGTGCCGATGTATTTGAGGCTCTTCCTCACTTTCTCTTCTATTAGATTTAGGGTATCTGGTTTTATGTGGCAGTCCTTGATCTACTTGGGCTTGAGCTTTGTAAAAGGTGATAAATATAGATCAATTTGCATTCTTCTAGCAAATGTGGCTTTGCTACATAACATCTTCAGAGATGATATATATATATATGGAGAGAGAGAGAGAGAGAGAGAGAGAGAGAGAGAGAGAGAGAGAGAGAGAGAACTCTTCCAAAAGAGTCATCATGCATGAAGCTGAGCATGAACATGTGACACAGTGATCTTATGAGGCAGATAATTACCCCCAGTTCAGAGAGGGGAAACTGCTTTATTTGCTGTGATTCTTACATAAAGACTTGGTAACCAGGTCTGATGGCACAGACCTTCGGTCTCAAGTACATGGAGGCTGAGGCAGGAAGATCTTCAGTTCTTGGTTTGCCTGGACTACAGAGATTCGTCAAGGCCAGCCTGGGCAACTTAGTGAAGCCCTGTCTTGAAATAAAACAGTAAAGGGAGGCCTGGTGGATTCCGTTCACGTCTTAGATCACTTCCCTTGCATGATCAAAAGCCTAGGTTCAACCCCCAGTATGGCAAAAAAAAAATTTTTTTTTGCTTTATCTACTCTTTAGTTAATTGGAAACATGTTTCCTATAAGAGAAACATAATTTATACTTTATTTTCTCTCCTTTATTTCCAGTTTTCAGATAATAAGATCGTGTTCTGCAACATCCACATATAATACGTCGTAGTTTTAAAACATGATATCATCTCATTAATTTTATAGACTTGGCATTTTAACCAACGAGATGATGATGATGATAGTGGTGACTACGATGATGGTTAATGTTCAAGTAGCCCTGTCTTTGACTAGTGAGGGCTTCTCCCAAGTTGCTTCTATGGTCACTGGAAATGACCTCAAACTCTTCATATTTGACTTGTGTTAAGGAGTTGACAAGTTGTATAAGACATACTGCCCAGAATCCTTGCCTCAGATACGCAGTCAGTCATTTTACTATGGCGCTCCTGTTTCTTCATTAAGAAACAGAATTTAGAAACCATGAATGATCACTGAAGGGTGTCCACTAACATAACTTATCAGTGTTCCCAGTACCTTTCTGAGGGCTGATACGGGAGACATCAGCACCTTGGGACCAAGTCATGCGTTTATAAGGAAGGAAGGACATGGGCCTTGAATCCCCAAGTTTATGTTATAGTTGCACTGGAATTTCACCCCAAATTGAAACTCCACGCTGCCAACATTAACTCTCTTTTTCCCTCTCTCCTCAAAGCCTCTGGGAACCAGCCTTGAACTTGCGTCAGCATGAGTCTGTGCTAGGAACGCCTTACAAACAGAATCATATACTACTTGGCCTATTTCATGTAGCATGATGTTTTCAAGGCTTACATGTGCGTTAGCACGTCCTTCTTCTTTAAGGCTAAATATGATTGTATACCATATTTTACTGACCCACTCAGATATTGATGGACCCTAGGTTGCTTCTGTGTTTTAGCCATTGGATACAATGTCCCTATGAACATGGAAATGTGCAAATATTTCCTTGAGCCCTGACTTCAACCATGGTTATAAGTCTGTATGTGCTCCTCCCCCAATTCATGTGTTGGAAACTCAGGCTCCAGTGTGACAGTGTAGAGGGAACATTTAGATGATGAGAGCATTGTACTTGTATAAGGATTAATGGCCTTATAAAAAGGACTGTCTTGATTGGGTGAGGGCAGCAATATATCTTTCTTGTGTCTTGTTCTGGGCTATGTGAGAATACAGTCAGAAGACTTTCAAAATCTGGCTTTATCTTGGTCTTCCCAGATTCCAAGACTGTGAGAAAAAAAAAATATTTCCTTGTTAAATTATCTAGTGTCAGGTATTCTATCGTTGTAACAGAAAGCGGACGAGACTACCAGAAGTATGGTGTGCACGAATGCTGCGCTAGAATGTTCCTGCAGGGTATGCATTAGCTGATTTTAGGGAACTCCCTTACCTTCCCTGCACTGGCTGCACCATTCATACTCCCACCAGAAAGCAATGGTTCTGGGCTCTCCATGTATCACCACACTTTTCTTCCTGTGGCAGCCATCTTTGTGAGTATGTCTCAGGACCTCATTGCAGTTCCAATTTATACTTCCTAAGCTGTGTTCCTTAGTTTAACAAGCTGTTGGTTATCCGGATTGGATAGACCCTGGGTTGCTTCTATGTTTTAGCCACTGAGCATAATGCTGCTATGGACATGGATGTACAAGGTTTTTGGATTTCTGGCCTTCAAATGGAAGTTTTGATATGTAATATTTGTTGTATTCTACCTTGAAGAAATGTCTGTTCAAATTCTTTGCCTATTTAAAATACCAGAATGCTTTGCCAGTGTTATGGCGTTCTTACTAAGGAAAGTGATTTTTTTTCAAATGTTTTCTCCCATTCTATAGTTGCCTTTCGCTTTGTTCGCCAAGCCCTTTGACATACCAAATTTTGAAATTTTTGTAATGTTCAATTCACCGATTTCTTATTTCTGTGCTTAGGTGTTATATCCAAGAAATCTTTTCCAATCTTTTTGCACAAAGCTAAGTTTGTATTAGTTACTTTTTTAAAAAAAAAATCTGAGACAGGTTTATCTGTATAGCCCTAGCTGTTCTTAAACTAGCTCTGTAGACTAGGCTGGCCTTGGACTCAAAGAGATCCTCTGTCTTCTGTCTCCTGAATGCTGGGATTAAAGGCATGCACCATCATTACCCAGCTATTTTTAACTACCTTTCTATTACTGTAATAAGATAACATGACCAAAGTAACATTAGAAGAGCTTATTGTGGGCTTAAGTTTTCAGGTTACAGTTCACAATGATGAAGCTGGGGTAGCAGGCAGCAGCTCACACATGAACCACACCAGGAGGCAGACAGCTCTAACTCGAAATGGTGCACATCTTTTGAAACTTCAAAGCTGGTCCCCTCAGTGGCATACTTCTTCCAGCAAGGCCACACCACCTCAGCCTCTCCAAAGCGCCACCAACTGGGAACCAAGCCTTCAAGTGCCCAACACTTATGGGGACTCTCTCATTCTAACCACCCCAGAGTTTGTCTGTCTTATATTTAGACCTTTCATTCATTTGGAATTTATTTTTGTATGAAGTCTAAGCTAGAGTCCAGCTTCAACTTAATCAGGATGCATCTGTCTAAGTCATTTTATCAGCACCATTTGTGAAAAAGCTGTAATTGTTCTTGTTGTAATTGTTCTTTAGTAATTGTTCTTGCCACCCTTGCCTAAGATTGTTGTATATGCGAGGGCTTCCTTCTGAGTGCTCTAGTTCATTGGTCAGTGTGGCTGTTTTGGTGCTACAAATCGTTTTATTTGTGACAGAAGTAATGCTGTTTTTCACACCATCATTGCCTTTTTACCTTATATATTCTACTTACTTTTTCAATATAAAGTTTAATTTTTGCAGTTTAATTACACAATCACTTTCCTCATCGTACCTGGATTATAAAAAAATGTGGTGATATTTCCTTCTCGCATATAGTTAACACCATGTCAGTTCATCCAACAATTATCATTTTCAATTCTATTATAAAGTATTTGGAGGACAAAAAAGTCCTCTTTTAGTAAATCCAGGTGTCTTAGTTATGGTTTTATTGCTCTGAAGAGACACCATGACCATGTCAACTCTTATAAAGGAAAACGTTTAATTGAGGCTGGCTTACAGTTTCAGAGGTTTAGTCCATTTTTGTCATGGCAGGAATCACAGCGGTGTGCAAGTGGACATGTGCTGGAGAAGAAGCTGAGAGTTCTACATCTTGATCTGAAGGCAGCAGAAGGAAACTGTGTGTCACACTGTGGGTATCTCCAGCTTATCAGACCTCAGAGCCTACCTTCACAGAGACACACTTCTTCCAACAAGGCCACACCTACTCCAAAATAGTGCCACTCCCTATGGTCCAACCATTGACACTTGTGAGTCTATGGGGGCATTTCTATTTAAACCACCATACCAGGATAACAATGCAGATCAGAAAGAATATTGATAAGGAGGAATGTCATCTTTGTCTCTAGTAATGATGACAGTGATGTTGATGGTTGACAGGTACTGTTTTGGATTCTATAGTCTATATTAGGTACTGTACATGCTCTCTGCATCTGCACACATATCTATAGACACAAAGACACTTTTTTGAGAGCTTTAATTTTAGTTACAGTTGCCTGAGTTCTAATACTAGATTTAATGCCAAACTCTGTCACCTAATGGTCATGCAACTTTGAACAAGTCTCTTAATATTTACTAGGTCCCAGACTTTAAATCTGTAAAGCACGAGCCAGCCAGGGCTACATAGGAAGACCCTGCCTCAGAAATATAAATCTATAATGTAGGAATAAAATTGAATTTATTATAATGATTATAAAAATGCCGGGGCCAGCCCCGGCTTGGTTGGGGTGGTGGTGGTTGTTGTTGTTGTTGTTGTTGTTGTTGTTGTTGTTGTTGTTCTTCTTCTTCTTCTTCTTCTTCTTCTTCTTCTTCTTCTTCTTCTTCTTCTTCTTCTTCTTCTTCTTCT
>NW_021620801.1:443332-511600 GCF_004785775.1 Grammomys surdaster | reverse complement strand
CTTCTTCTTCTTCTTCTTCTTCTTCTTCTTCTTCTTCTTCTTCTTCTCCTTGTCAGTTCTTCATGAAGCAGCCAAGGAGGAAGAGTGTCAGCTGGGGGGTGGGGGTAGGACTTGGTCTTATGAGATATTTAGGGTTGCTGTATAATAAAAGTTTACTTATCTATACTAGAAAAGTTTACTTACTATGCTACTGTAGCTGACCTGCCCTCTGATATCCTCTGAGGCCAGAAACTGCAGTTTCTGGCACTTAGTATCTCAGCCCTAAAACAGTAAAGGATTAAGTAAATAGCCTTTGTACTATCTCAGCAGTAACTGCTGGGCTCTAACTTATGCCTGCTAGTCTGAGGTTGCAGGAAGAAAAAACACTTAGAGAAGTTATTAAGGAATTTGTTACTAACTGTAAAAAGTTTCCTATGAAAGCTATCTAAGGGGAGAAGTGGAAAGGTCCTAAGTGGGGAAAAGGAAAAAATTCTAATAAGGGAAAAGTTCAAAGGGAAAGAATTCTAGGCAGGGGAAAAGGAAAGGAAGGGATGAACTGCTACTACCACTACTGCTACTGCTACTACTACAACGACTACTGCTTCTTTGTCTTTGTCTTCAGAACTTATACATCTTTCAGAGTACGTGGTCACATGTTACAAAGTTCATTACAAGTTCACACCAAAAATCAAATCATAAATCAAAATAGAAGTTTACAACACAGAATATTTATATGCATATCCATTAGGAGTAATTATCTGGCTAAACATCCATCACTTGTCTAGTTCCACAGGTTCAGTGAAGGTTTAAAACTGTAACTAAGAAATTAGTGAAGTTTCGTATAGATAAACACAGGCAATATTTTATCTTCTGTCCTAGCACCTATAATAAATTGTGAGTTCCCTATTAGTGAACTTTGGTTAATTGTTTTACAGCCTCTTGGAATGTGCTCTGAGTAGGAGAAAGTCTGGTTACTATCTAAGAGCAATTAACTGATGACACTTGGGAGACTGGCAGAGTTCTCATTGCAGTTTTGACTATCAGAAAAGGACCTAATAGCAGTCCCGTTATAAAAGAGCTTAATAATCATTGATATAATTTTAGAAATTCTTATAGGATCATCATTAAGACTTAAGAAGACATCTAATTGTCTACACAGCATCGCTACAAGACAGTACATCTTCATGGATCTGCAGAGATATGATCCAAAGGGGTGAGCTATTGCTTAGTGATATTTATATTTGTTTAATAATAATAATAATAGGAAAAGCATATTAATAGCAGGAATCTTTCCTAAAATAAGTCCCTTACAGCCTTGCTGAATAAGGCCTCACTTGTCACAGATTATATAGAATCCAAGGCAAGCCATTTCAGGATGATCACCTGCTAATTATTAGCTTGTCCCATTATGGCGCCTGACATAAAAACTTGTACTGAAACTTTAATGCTAATCACTAATGTTGCCTGCCACTAATCTACAACTTGTAAATGAAATTACAAAAGTAATGGGAAATCAGACCAAGTCACATAACTAATGTATGTGTCAGAATTGGAATTAAAACCTGAGCTACAATCTATTTTTATTTCAAAATTCCCACCTTTCCATTTCATTAGTAAAAAGCAGGGTTTCCCTTCGAATTGTCTAGAGTAGACTTTGTGTCCATGGAGCACTTACACGACTAGGATCCGTGGTATCTAGATGAGGACTTTTGAGTACAAAACATTGTGCATGGCCTCCTCCCTAGAATCATTTGGAATATTTTAGAGCTGAGAAGTCAGATAAGGCATAGCCTCAGAAGGGGCCACTGCATGGGTCACCATGGTCTTGTGGCTGGGAGTGGATCAGAAGCACTGTGTGTGACCTAGTAGTGAGTGGATTCCAACAGCACCATGGGTGTGGGACAGCTGGTCAGGGGTAGACAAGACAAGGCAGGCCTCTGACACAAAAGGATCCGGGAAGCCAGGCTGAGGGGATGGGTGGGGTGGGCACTGGGGAGCATTGATTCCTCAGGCCTCCTTTCCATAACGGGAAGAGAGCGTCCACACTTCTCCCCAGGGATGGAAACTATGAGAGGCATGCTGCCAGCTTATCTCTGATCTGTCTTTTTATCTCAAGTAGAAAAGTGATTTATTTTTTTGTAAGGTTTTATGAAGGCTTAGCTTAGCCTGTGACTCTTCTGTAAGGCAGCCTGTACACCAAGTGCTTTCTGGGCTGCTATTGTCAGAGAAAATTCAATATGGCAAGGCTTTTGATCAAATACCTAACAACATGTTCCCCTATCAGCTTCATCAGTAACAGTTAATATTCTGATTTCTATTTGTTCATTTTTTTTTAAAAATGAGACTGTAAACAAAAGGCTAGAAATAATACAATTGCTTATGGGGTAGCAAGATGGATCAAGAAAAGAACTTTCTAGAGCATGGGAGATCTGACTACAGAAGTGTTATTTAAATACATACTCAGACAAATGCTTATGGTAATCTGTTCTTTTTTTGCACAATATGAGTTCCAGAAACCCACTCAGATTATCAGGCTGGGCAGCAAGCACCGTTACACCCTGAGCCATCTTCCTGTTGCGTGTTTGCCAATTTATTTTAAAACCAAATTTGGTGCCTCAGATTTCAAGTAGAATACAAATGTTTGCTGAACACCTAAGATAGTGCAGAAATACTTGAGAACACCACATAAATATGTAGTCTGATTGGTTAAGTGGTATGGTTCTGAGTCATTTATTCAGCAGTTGTTCATCCAATAAGTACCTATCCCTACAACATAATGTACGGTGTTAGTCCTTCCTCTCTTTTATCTTACACCCCGGTGTGCTTGTAAGACTTCAAACAGTACAGCAACACAGAAAAGATGAATATACTGAAGTTCTCAGTGTGTCCTGAATTTTCTGAAAAATTAACATGGGCTATGGCTGACAATATTTGGATGAAAAAGAAAACACAGATTGTGTCAAACCAGAGCAGTTGTGTGCTGGAATAGCCGTAGTAGGCCATGCTGGGTGGTGGGGGTGAGGGTGGGTGATATGTGATGTGGAAGGAGGAAGAATCTTTGAGTCAGAGATTCAGTGAGGACAGAGTAGGGCAAGGGGACATGTCTCTGAGGATCCACACCATTGCCTCGTCTGCTACTAGCTAGAAGTAGGTTTAGCCATTAGGTTGTTTTGAACAAGAAATCAACTACAGTATCCCTTTTTATACAGTGGTCTGTGAATGATACTACCTACAATAATTCTGTCAGACTGTTCTTCAAACATGAAATCTTAAAAAATTGCTGTTAAGCTTATCCCTTCCACAAGACAACCCTCAGCGGAGCAACCTATTGTTTCAAGTTAAAGGGGGGAAGTTACTAACTTTGGAGCAGGGAATGAGGCCTGTAATAGACCCAAACTTCTTCCATTTTAAAGTCTTACGACATGCAGAATAAGTGCTTTGAGATGGCATGGTGAAAAATGTGAAGTTTTCACGTAATATCAAATGGCAGCCAATGGATTATCACTACCTCTAAAGTACATAAGAAAAAAGGCGTAGCCTGGGGACTTTTGCTTTTGATAAAAGATTGAACAAAACCTACCAGGATACATCCTCTGTCCCCCAAATCTGCATCAGGTCATAATGACAGAGTGACCCTGAATCACAAAGCCTCTGATAGTTGGTAGGTTGTAAGAGACCTCAGAAATTCACTCAGGAGTCTATTCAGCACCCTAAATCTCCAGGTTTCCTCACAGAGGAGATGTTCTAGTTTGGCTCAGGTTGCTACACTCCTGGCCTACATTCCTAACCTTCCTATCACTTTGACAGAGTCATTACATAGTTTGTAAACATCTCTACAGAGAAGCTACTTTTTATGCGCTGTAAGCATACAAAATGAGAAGACACATGATCTTTGCAGTTTTGGAAGCTTAAAATTGAATAGAAGTGGCAGAAGGAAGCCAGGAGAATAATTATTTAATTACAAACGTAGAATATTCCCCTCTGCCTCTCTTACTTCACCCATATGCTATACGGGTAGAAAGTAAGCATACTAGTTTACTTTAAAATATATTTGTGATTAAGTTGGATTTCTTTCTTACAGCCAAGAGCAAATTCCAATCAGAATAAGAAATAAAGAAGCATTAAGTTCTACCAAAGATCAAAGTGGAGCTGGATAATATTTTGATAGAAAATTTACACAGAGTAAGGAGAGAGGGATAGAAGGGAGGCTTTCCTCAGGAAGGAAGGTCTTGAAGCAGGGAGATGGCATAGGCAACTTTCATGAAATAGCCACACATCCAGGGAGGTAGCAAATGGCTTCAGATGATGGTTGTGTTGAGGGAGGAAAGGGGATACAAAAGCATCCCAGGGCAGCATCTGTAATTCAGAAGACAATGCATATGGAAAGAGGCCACACTGTCTACAGACAAAATCAATGAGCTACTACTGTCTCATCTGTGTTCAGTAACTCTTTCCCCCCTACCACTTGGATACATTTCAGATGACTCTCCCAGCATTACTGGTCATTTTGAATCACAGTTCTAGTATATCTTTATGGAACTATAGATATAACTCTGATTTCCTGTGTGGACTAAAGATTCTCCCTTTCTTTCAGTTAAGGGTTGACTCCATGATTTGTTGGGGTATTAAGGGGGAGGACTGAAAAACTATTCCTACTTCTGTCTTCTAAATCCCAGCTTTGGACATCACCATGTTCCTCCCACCCTATTGGAGGGTGAAGGCTGGGATTTAAAAATCAAAGGCTCATTCTCTTAACTTCTGTTAGCCATAGATCTATCTGTCTGCAAGGTCATGAGAATGTTGTCTGTCTCCTCTCCTCTGCATGTCTTCCAAATGACGACTCCCCATCTCCTTTGGCTCCTCCTCTGGCCTGGTGCTGCTGCATAGATGATTCGTCTGGCTCCCCTCTAGTATGCACTTGGTACTAGAAGGGTCTCAGATCAGTGACACATTTGCTGGCCTACAGTGCCATAGTTGTAAAACAAGTTGACTTCCATTCTTCATCAAGAAGCTGAAAGAAGGATTTTTCTTTTTCCCCTCCTTTCTTTCCTTTACAAGTGTATGTGTCTCAGGCTAGCCTGGGACTCTTTATGTTGCAGAGGATGACCTTAACTCTGAATTCTCTTAACTCTGCCTCCTGAGTGCTGGGATTATAGGCATGTGCAATCAATTTATTAGAGGCAGGGATTGATCTCCAATGTGTTATGCATGCTAATGAACACCAAACCAACTGAGCGTCATTCCTAGCCTTGAAGGGATTTTTTACTGGATATTTTTTTTTATTTACAATGCAGATGTCATCCCCTTTCCTCATTTCCTCTCCCTAGAACCCCCCATTCTATATTCCCTCTTCCTTTATACTTCTATACCATTTTGATTACATGCATGTACTAAGGTCAGTTCTAGGTTGAAGGTCTAGCAATATAGTAGATGCAAATAGTCGAGGAACAAGCAAGACAATAAACACAAATAGTCAAAGAAAAAGCAAGGCATTAAACCCAGTTACATGAACACTCCCGTGATCACTGTTTCTAAAGGCTTATCAGGATGACTAAAGTATCTGAGCCTACTTTCCTGTCCTAGCCCAAGGTCATTTTCATGTCAGAAGCCTACTTCCTTGTTCTATCCTAAAATTTAGATTCTTGTCTGAAATTACTTCTTTGTTCTAGCCTAATATTTAGATTCCTTCCTGAGATTACTTCTTTGTTGTGGCCTACGATTTAGATTCCTACCTGAAATTACTTCTTTTATGTCTGTTGTATTCTTCTTAAAGGTGATCAGCTATTTGGACTCAATCATGTACTGGTCTAGAAATCAATCCAATATGGGAAATAATAGTCTCCTTTTGGAAGACTGGATCTGGACTTTGTCAGAGACTTGTTTGGAAGTAAGCTATAGCTCACTCTGATGTTACAATAGTAAGAGATAAAGTTGGGACAGGATCTGGATTTCAAACAAGGGTTAGTGCATGTTTTAAGGCTCTTTTAATTGTCAAGCTAAAATTGGTTTTGTCTCTTCTACAGTATTTATTGTAAGTAGCATTGACTGTATAATTTCCAATTGTGTTAGTGTGTTGAAACCTGGCATGTCTGTTACAGGGGTCTATCAACCAGCTTTCGTCTCACTGCCCTGAGTATTAGAAAACCTTGATTCACTGAAAAAAGCTTGAAAGTGCTGGAAGAAGTGAGTTAGGCTTTTAGAAGAAGCAAGAGGGTAGCAGGCTTGATTATTGCTGGTATAACAGCTTTAATTCCATTAATTGCCAGTACCGCTGCTTCTGCAATAGCATTGACACAAGGAGTTAAGACAACTATTTTTGTTAACCATCTAGGAAAAAAAATGTTACTAATTGAAGGGATATTTTTAACCAGTTTGTAACCTTAGAAATTATGAGAGCCAATGAAGAAAATCTAGTTTTTCATTCAGGTGCTTAAGAATAAATATTTTTTTGTTTGTTTCTTTTTGTGGTACTAGGGACTGAACACATGCTAAACAATAGCTCTGCCACTAAGCTGTGTCCAAGTCCTTTTTTTATTTTTTAAATTAGGGGACAGGGTCTAGGTTGCCTAAACTGGCCTTGTACCCCTCCTGTAGCTGATGCAGTCAGCCTCTTTAACAGCTGGAATTATAGGGTGACACCATTGGGCTCATCTCCGTGAGTAGAGAGAAATGGCTTCCTCTTCTCTCTCATCCTAAGCTTATCCTTTTCTCCTCCTTTCCCGAGTGCTCCCTCCCCCATTTATTTCCTATCATTTCATCAGTGACATGAAAATTTCAAGTCGCCGTTAGTTACTAATTGTCACAAAGCTGGCTCTGCTCATTAGGTATATTCTAGGCTTTCCCTTGTCCTCATAATGGCCGCAGAGGATCATCATGCTTTGACAGCTACTTCCTGTTCTCTTGATCTTCTATGTTAAGTTAGAAGCTAGCAAGGAAGCCCTTTGTTCTGCTCTGGGGGGAAATCTGGGCATTTATCCAATATTACTAACAGTTGTAAAGGATCAAGACTTCACACCTAACAGCATACGATACTACTGTGTCCCTGCCTTCCATTTCGTCTCTCAAAAGCTAGCGAGTTCTTCGGATCAACCACTAAGAGCAAAGAGAAGGGGCCTACCCAAACGAGCCTGTGAATTAAAAAGAAAGCTTCATAGTTGGGGACCTCTCGGGAATCCCACACCTGTGCCTCCTCTCTTTTCTTCTTTCTGACTTACCAAATCTTTTTTCTTCGGTTACACACTTCTGAATCCTTAGAATGGCAACAAAGTCTAAACCTAGCAAATTCTGATAAAAATATTTTAAAAATAGAAAGAAAGGGATAAAGAATAAAGCAGGTGAAAGAGATGGCTGTCCTTAGCGTGCACAAGTATATGTTAGGAGAGTGAAATGGTTTCCTATCATTTTAGGTCAGTCGTTGATGTGCCACTGCAAGACAGATCCTTCAGTTAGTTAGGAATTCTAGAATTGTTCACCAAGTTCCCTGTGCACTTATAAAGGCCTAGTCAGTGAAACCGGCAAATAAAAATGTTCATTCTTTAAATGGTTCAAAAACACATTTTATAAACCAATTATACATTCCATACAAGCTAATTTTTCCTGATAAACTAGATTTTAGACATGTAGATTTTATGTTATTATCATTCCCATTGATTACCGACCAAAATATTAGTGTCTAGTAGTGCTGAATGCAATTAAGCAATTTCAAATTATATAGGAGGGTATTCTTCTTAATGTGAGTCACTTTATCCTAATGAGGTCCATTATACATTCATTTATTTGCCATTCACAAATACCCCAGACACTTTGTGTACCAGGCAAGATATAGCAGTAGGCTGAGAGCTATCCCACGCTATTGTACTCCATGGCAATTCACATGGAAAATCCTGGCAACAACGCGACATGGGCAGTAACCCAGTTTGATACAATCACTGGCCTCATCATGGGCTGGGCAGGACATCTGACTGGGGAGGAAGGCTCTAAATTCTGTCCAAGTTACATTCTCCTAAAAAAAAAAAAATCACAACTCCTGACTTTCATTTTATCAACGGTCAGTGTTGATGGAAAAGCTTAGGAAGACAGGGGACGTGGGCAGAAAGTCTCAAGGTTGTGTTTTAGCAGAACTTTCCATTTCACATCAGTTTATAATTTATACATTAACTAGGCAAGTTCATTAACTTGTTTTGGGAATCTCAAACCTTGAAACTTTAAAGTAGCCAAGGACTCTAGTTATTTCCAGAAGATGTCAGAAGTAGGTCAGAGTACAAATGTATTGTACATTGTGTTTATATAATTTATTTCATTTCAGATAGTCTATGCTCCTGTTTGCTTGATTTTTGTAAATAACTGAGCTCACATGTATTAATTTTTAACATGCAAACCTCAGCTGGGATTGTGGGCCGAGTGTGAGGAGAAAGGCAAAGTAGGATCCCTTAGCAGAGCACAGTGTAAATCAGAAAGTAGGGTGCTCTCCGTTTTCACTGACATTGGGATTACCCAGGAACATGTTTAAAACATTAAGTCCTTGGCAATGTTACAGGCCAAATGACTCAAACTTGCTTAGGGAGCCTGAGCACGACCATTTTACAAAGTTATGTTTCTAATGCATAGCTAGAGTGGAGATCCACTGGACCAGATGCACTGGCCATGCAGTAGGAGGCGTGGCTATGACTGAGACACCCTGAGGAATGGGCAGAACATGTTTGGAGAATGAGATTGACTGACAGGGAAAGCCTGTTGGGTCATCGTGAGTGGTAGAAGAGACTGCTGGATCTCCAAGCAAGAAAGGCTTGGTCTAGGGAGTGACTGTGCCTGCCACCTGAGACATTTCCCATCTGTGACTCTGCAATGACAAATCTTCAGAAGATACAAAAGTCCTGCATGCAAACTTATTACTTTGTACTGTTTCCAGGACTTCTGTTGTGCATGAGCATTGAGGATGGTAGCGGGGCTAGCTTTCAGCCTGTCACTCTGTCTTGCCTAGCACACCAAGTGTCTGGAGTATATATGAATGGTTAATCCATGCTAGTGAGCATGCAACAAACTGTTGTTCATATATTATGTCTGAGAAGAGATGTGAGGGATAAAGGTGCATCAAATGAGCTAATATTTACTGTGTACTTCTTCTATGTGAGTTATTGGGAGATACAAGTAGAAGGCATAGTTCCTAACTCTAATGAGAATATGTCCGTTGGGTTGGAAAGCATCAAAGTAAAGTGAATAATGATGCTTATGGTACATTCTTTCCCATATTTTCTCTCCCAAATTACCGTGTGTGTGTGTATTTGTGTGTATGTGTGAGTACATATGTAAAGGTTAGATGACAATCTCAGGCCTCTTTTGTTTTTTTCTTTTGAGACAGTGTTTTGTCAGCTTGGACTTCTGCCTTCCCAATGCTGGGACTACAAATTCCTACACAACTTGAGAGCTACTTCAAAGAGGTCTATGACTAATTACGTCCTAGCTCAGAAGATATGTGCTATGAGTTTGGAGAAAGGAGATTAGTGCCGATAAGCTTGACAGTGCTTCCATTGGACAAGGTTTCTTGGATGAACTATCTGTGTATAGAGGTTCCCTTGGACCTGGGGATGAACGACTGTAGGGAGGAGGAGTCAGAGATACAGCTGTTTTGCTGTCTTTCAATGTATGCACTTACATTTCCTAGGAGAGTAGAAATGACCAGTTCCAAGCAAACCACTGTCCAAACTGTCTTACTGTTCAGAGTGTGCTTTGCCCCAAGCATACAGGAGGCTCTCTACCACAAAGGAGCTTTTATGAGGCAGGGGACATTTGATCTGAAGAAGTAGTCATAAGTTTGAAAACAAAACATTGGTTTTGGAATGCCTTGTCTACTGGTGTATAGCAGTGCGTGACAATGTAATGCTTTGGGTTTCCAGACTTCGCACACTACCCTATGGGCTCGAGTTAATTAAAAGGTGGCATTCTGGAAGAGATAGTTGCCACAAAAATCCCATCAAGATTGGGATAATGAAAGGGATTAGCTGACAGGGAATAAAAGGAATCAGTAGATGGAGGAGTCTGGAATGGCTTCACTGTTGGTGAGGAAGGGAGGGTCCTGGATGCGGAGTCACTCAATATATCTTGCCTTGCTTCCTGGTCCAAGGACTGTCTTTGTAGGCACATCCTGAAGATTTCCTAGAGCTGCAGCTGATCATGATGGAGACACACCAGGGTGGCCTGGCAGGTACCCACTGGCTCAGACGCACTGACATAGAGCCCGGGAATGCACAACGCTGTAGAGGACAGAGATGCACAGGAGCACTAAGAAGGGCTTAGATATCGCAGAGTCCTCGTGTCAGTAAACTCCAAGGTGAAGCTGGTGCTGTGGTCCAAGGCCCACAGCTTGAGACGAGCTATACGGGGTCGTTGAACGAGTCCTTTTGAGCATGCGTGTGATGACAACAGGTAGAGACAATCAGGTGATCCAGCACATGGAATTCTCCCATGAAGAGAGCTGGTGATGATACAACCAGTTCTGCTGTGGTGCAGATATGGTTTTAATACATCGCTCAGGGGTCAGTGGTCCCCTACGTGGCACTCTTGAAAAGCGTCAAGACCTTTAACAGATGAGCAACATAAGTAACCACTGGTCTCTAAATTAGGTCTCTAGAATGGATGATACTGGTCTTGAAAAATGGTCCAAATGATCTTGTTGAAAGCAACATACAAGAAAAGAGTATACGGCGTCCATCTGCTCTCTGATACGCCACTATGATGACATCTGCTACGATGTGGCCTAGCCAAGGGGGTTTTAACAAGAGACTAAATCAACGGAGCTAGCTGATCTTGAGCCATCAGCCCACAACACTGTGAGCTTAGTGGACACGTTTTCATTCTGAACTCCCCAGCTAAGGTATTTTATACTGCATGGAAGAAACACAACCAACCAACAACTAGACTGGTAGAAACTCCTTTCCTACTAGGCGAGTGGTGTAGACTGAGACTTTCTGCATGTCATGTTGCTTCCTCACAAGGAAAAGTGCTTCTTTTTCCCACTTTTTTTTTTTTTTTGAAAAGAAAGGATTTTGGGGGGGGGGGCGTGTGGATCAAACTAAGGTTAGAGAGGAGATGCTTCAGCTTAGCATATGGGATGGATTACTCCACAAACCTGTGGGGCTTTCTCTCAAGTTTTACATGGTGATGCTACTATACAGGACAGTGGAGTTTCCTTTTAGAAAGGGTTTCTAAAAAATCATGTCAGATTTCCTTGAAAGTAATGATTCCACTTTTATTGGCGATTTCTTTTAGAATGTATTCATAAGAAACAAGCACAGGTAAAAATTCTTTTAGTAGTTTGAGATCTTCATGGATGGTAGAAAAAAAAATGTGTTTTCCCACATATAGATTACACTTGCACACCACCATTAAGGATCAGCTGCAAAAAAATAGAAATCACAGTCCAGTAGATGGCACTGTTTACTTCTTTTTACAAACTCATAGAGATGTCTGATAGTCCCTAAACTATTTGTTTTCAAAAATGGTATAGACCCACCCAGCCATTCTTTTTAAAAAGCATTATTTACAAGAAGCCCAATCATTACGTCTTTTCTGGATCCAAACTGGGTGACTGTCACAGTTTATTAGCTAGAGATGTACTTAAGAGTTATCAATCTTGTCTGAGGGCAGAAAGTATTTAACTTGATCATTTCTCTTTCACTGTTTCTAGAACAGCTGTCTTCTCCTCCTCCACCAACTCACCCCCACACTGCAGATGCTAGCTCATCAAGATAGAAGCCAAGCATGAATTTCAGGCCAGGACTGAACTCCGGCTTAAATAAAATTGTTTATACCGGGATCACACCTAACTGCTCTTGAACATTGTCTTTGAAACTTTAGAACATGATTATGAACAAATCCCTGACAATATCATTTGCCATGAAAAACAATTTACATGACAGTTGTAGTCAGGGATTGAGATCAGAAGGGACCAGAGATGCACTTTGGAGTTTGAGTCTCAGCTCTAGTGAGGTAGTCCAGAGTATGGTAGTTAACTTCTTTGGATAACAGTTTTATCATGTTTATAATTCTTACAGTACCCACTAAATTAGAGCAATCTGGTATGTAACATAATACATATATTCGGCAGATACTCAGTAAATGGCACTGGGCATTTTACTTTGTTATACAAGTTTCATCTTCAATTGTCAGATTTGTTTTATGCAAAACATTTTTTCCAGAACTTCATAGAGTAAATTCCATCACCTCTATTAACAATATGTTTACTTCTAACTCTCCTCCAAGCTAAGCATTGCTAATTCTCTGGGTTTCCTCATCATTAGCATCAAACCTATATTTTTAAGCTTCCTGGGCTTTAGGGGCACAGGGAGGCAATTCGGTAAGCATCATTTGATGCTGGAGGTTAAAGCAGCTGTAGCCAGTGATCTCCCACTCAGCTGCCAATACTGATTTAATACAGAGAGCTGAACACATGGCTAAAACGTTGAGCACACTGTCTGTTTTCTCATCTTCTCTTAAGATTATGAAAATTATATGTTGTCTACAAAAGCTTGTATTCCTAGTTACTGATAGTCTCCCAACATGAGTACTAAGTACATCAAACAGCCAACATATTCTATGAATTAAAATTTTATTGTCTATCAGTATTCAGCTCGATTAAAATTCAGAAGCCAAGGAGAAAGAGTAATACAATGAACTGGAATATCCAGAAGCAAGAGAATAAATACCACATAGTGAAAAAAATCACCCTAACAACAACTTGAATTTTCTATATTTATCCATGTGTATTTGCTTCACTTGGCTGTCAATTTTAATTGGTCTGCAACACACTGTGGCTCTAATATATTCAGAATTTCAATTGTTAGCTCTTCCATTTATTATAGTGTCCCCAAATGCAGTCTATTCTTTGCAAATAATAAAGGTTTCTCTTATTATAGGAATAAATAGCTTATTAAATTGACTGCTAGTTTTTATACGCAATGACACCACTCTTCAGAGGTGCAAAAAAAAGGGAACCTGTCTCCTTTACAAATTATGTTTACTTTCTAAGAGCAACAATGATTTATAAAGGTTAGCCCATGGCTAATTAAGATGCTGTAAAGGTTAAAACAAAGACAGGTATACACCAAAATGTCAGGAGCTTGCCACTTGGTACTCACCTCTCCCCAATGCCACTGGTTTTTGGATGTCAAGACTGGTTTTAAAAAGAAAGACGCTGGAGCTGGGTATCTGAGGGTAGGGTCACTGGATCCTTTGTTCTTCTTTCCAGTATGGCCCCATTGGATAAATCTCTGCCTGCTTTTCCTCCATGAAAGAGAGACAGAAAAGAAAGAAAAAAGAGGGAGTAAGGAAGGAAGGGAAGAAGGAAGGAATGAAGGAAAGAAGGAAGCTAGGAACATTCTCTTCCCTCCCCAACCCTCTGCCACACACAAGTATGTGTCTGTAAAATGTTGATGGTTCTAGAATTTCAGAATAGATTAGATAGCTCACAGCTAGATCTGGATACCAAGCAGATTTTAATATTATTACTTTTCTTATCTTAGCAACTTATTCCACCTTTCCAAATCTGAGCTTTGTCATCAATAAAAGAATTAGATTAATAATTCATGCCCTAGAGGAAGTGATTGGTGTATTTTATCATAATGACTAAAATATTGGAGATGTTTGATATCGATTAAAAATTAACTAAAAGCAAAA
Organism: Grammomys surdaster; assembly: GCF_004785775.1. Lineage (NCBI taxonomy): Eukaryota > Metazoa > Chordata > Mammalia > Rodentia > Muridae > Grammomys > Grammomys surdaster. Next base: position 497,950 of record NW_021620801.1, on the reverse strand, counting down.
AATGGGCCTTAAAATAACCCATTAAAGGCAAAATCTGCATTTTAACAACCAACTAGTTGGTATAATTATTTCTTAAAGACTTCTTGAAAAAAGTAAACACAGAACCTTTTGACAAAATATGTATCTGTGCTCTTAAAGTTTAACAAAAATAACATTGTTGAAAACATGAAGTATAGCGAAATATCTTAGTAGAATGGGCACCAGTGCACATTGCTATATAGCACTGTTTGCAAGCCAGTCACTTGTCCAACCCTATTAATAAAAAACGAGCTCAGACACACCATGGGTAAGCCTAGCAAGTATTCTACCATGCTTTATTTTAATAAAAGTGGCTGATATTAATGATTTATTTATGCTACTATAAATTTATGCAGCACACGTTACATATATGTCTTATGTGGATATATGCTCATGTTACGGTCACTGTTCCCTGTCCACAAGTTTTAATTGACATGTAGCTAATCAGTGTATGGAGATTAATGGGAAAGAAAAGTAAATGTAAAGCATTTAAGGTCGGAGAGCAAAGAGTTGAAAGTTTCAGGCTATTTCCCCTGAACGTTCCCCAGACATGATTTGATATAGGAAACTACTAGAATTCTCAGATGACTTTATTAAAGGAATAATGAAGTTGAACTACCACATATTGGCACTGGCTGAATTAGCGAATTCGGGGGGTATTATTTATAGTTTTGAAAACATTATTAGGGTATTTCCTACATCCTTTGTTTTAGTAAGATTTTTGTCTGAGAGGAAGGATTTGATAGATGACTTGTCAGTTTTCCTGGGAAGCAAAAAGCAGAGCAGAGCACAGGAACACTGTGGATCAGTAACGCATACTTGTGGGAGGGGCTTTGAGTGGCAGTAGATGAGCAGGCACCCAAATTCTGAGAAAGGAGACAGCAAGTTCAGCTTCCTCCATGCACTATTTTGAGCAAAAATGCTTATCTGAAATGCTACCAAAATGCAGCTCAAAAGAGATAGCATGTACAAAAAGGATGCACAAAGTGTGGGCCTGGTTCCCACGTGAATGTACATATAAAATATATGCAATTATTTGATTTGGGGACAATCAAGGGTTGTAGGGCATTCTTAACAGCTAATACATGAGTGTAAGCCATATCTAGTATAGCTGACAAGGCTCCTAACAGTTTCCTGACTCATCTGAGAAAGTGGCCACTGGGAATGCTGGGGTGTTCTCACATACCCAACCATTCGTAACTTTCTTATTGCAAAATTCAATGCATTCGTCCAACACCCTTTGAAGTTCCCTGCAATACGCAGCTGTCTCTTGGTGCTTTTTGTACCTCTAGTTGAAGCAGGGGACATGCACAGGTACAGCAGGCCCCTCACTGTAGATGACGTGTTCTGAGATTGGTATCTGGGGTTTTCTGGGTAATAGAGAAGATTCAACAGTAAACACTTAATACACTTTCTTAATGAAGTGAAAGGCCTAAGCTAGGACTTTAATAGCTCTTGTGTTTATCACATGCATTTTGCAAGTTAAAATTAAGTCTGTTAGGACAGTGGCCATGTCCTTAAGCCAGAGGTTCTCAACCTGAGAGTACGGGGGTTGCCTAAGACCATTGGAAAACACAGATATTTTCATTACAGTTCATAACAGTAGTAAAATTATAGTTATGAAGGAGCAGTGAAAATAATTTTATGGTGGGGGGTCACTACAACATGAGGAACTGTATTAAAGGGTTGTAGCATTAAGATCAAGAACTACTGACCTAAACTATCAGCCACAGGTAGCAGTATGTTGAGAGAATGACAGGCCTAGAAAGCGGCATTGAAAACTGATATTGTGAGTTTTACTAGATGCAAGAGAAAGTGCTTGCTGTGGGCCAGGGTCAGTTAGATGATGTCATTCAAAAGCATATAATGTATCTGCTTCTTGGCATGTTCAAGATGCACAAATACTAACTGAGGTTTCTGCCATACTGCTTAGGAAGAGTTAAAGTTTTCTGTGCTTGCCACAGGTCCTTGGGCACAGCATTATCCCCTGCTTTCAGTTTTTGCTTTGGTTAAGGGAAGATAACAGCAAAACTGTCCCTCTAGCTTTTATATGTATACGTATACGTGTACGTGTACGTGTATGTGTATGTGTACCTGTATGTGTACGTATACGTATATGTATATGTATATGTATATATAGTGTCATTGTGATACACAAGTGAGATATCTGATGTGGAAATTATACAGTATCCATGTTCTTTTCTCTTTACAATGGATAGAAAGCCATTTCCACCTATTCACCTCACATAGATGCTGGTGTTTCTGGGCATTTATTGAACAACAATGCTGTCTCCCTGATTTACAAATGGAATCAGACAGAGTTTCTACCCTGGGAAAACATGTATAATAAAAACACTCAAAGAAGACAAAAGCTGGCAGTGATCACTGATGTATTTATAGAAGGTCTAAATGTTCTTTGAAGGCAAATGCTATGTGCATTTCCCCAGTCCTTGGGATATTTACTTGTTGTGCATAAACACTCACACACATGATGTAGAATCAGAAGAAATTAAAGTAGAAGAGGATTAAGAGGAAATAAAGCTGAGTAGATCTGGGGACGTGAGAGCGGGGCCAGGAGATTCCCGCTGACGTGTTGACGTCTTATTATCTGTCTTACATTTTAGTGAGTCTGAAATAAGGGTACACTGATGCAGGCATGAGAGGGACAGAAACTCACCTTACAAGTGGGCTCCTTTCCTCAGAAACTGTCAAGTAGTTCAGCTTGTAATCACCTGTGATACTGTTATTTAACATTAAACATACTAATGTTCAATATTCTGTTAAAGGAAGCAACATTCCCAATATTCCCAGTACAGTGTCTTAGCTTTTATAAAATACTTTATGATAGCAATTTAATTATCATAATGATTTTTTGAGTTGGGTATTGCCATCATTTCTAGCTTGAAACTGTAAATGTTGGGGTAGGGGTTGGAAAATAATTCAAAAGTAAGACTGAGAGGGAAGGGATCGTGACTGAATCCCAATTTGTGCGTTTTCCTCTTCAGATCACATAAATCTATCAGAATCTAAAGTAAAGCCCTATCATAAAGGAGAGGAGTCTGGAGTTAAATGTGAAAGTGCATTTAGCACATGGGTTGAATTCTGAAGTGTTTACAAGTCCATAGGCTTCCACGAGATAGTCTAGTGAAACGGCCTCCCAGGTCTATACTGCAGCCTTACGAAGCATCTCTGTGCCGCTTGATTGGTGGATCGTGACTGTGTGCATGCACGCTAAATTTTGTGATGGCCTGAAGAGTGCCTTGGTTCAGCATGCCCTAAAATTCCAACGCATTTATTTATTATCTGTTTAGCGGCAATGCTGTGAAGTACAACTGGAGAAGAAGGTAGGAATAACTTTAGAGAAAAATGAGACAAAGTCATAAACAATATTTCAAGTTCGAGAATTGAATAGGATTCTTAGAAATTTAATAATGATAGGTTAGCTGAATAAGACACAAACACATCCAATTAATTAAGCCTGGCTATCAACAAAACATCAGTATCTCCTTTTGATTTCAATCTTTCAGTCTCTAGAGTACAGCATTTCTCCTTTGCTAGAGTCTGGGTAAAGGACAATGACAACTACTGTAGAAAACCAAACCCCAAAATACCCTGTTTGGTGTAGACTAGCATTCCCAGCTACGTTTATTTTTCTCTTTCTTTACAGTAAGAACAAAAATCTCCAACAAATGGGAGATCTTAGACTACAATAAGAATGAAATCTGTTTCTCCTATTCTGGACTAGTGCTGCTATTCTGGAAATCTAAAATGTAAATTGCTCCACAAAGCAGCTGCTAAGGGCTAATTTCCATTTGCGTTTCAGGGTTTTTTTTTTTTTTTCCTTCTATAATTGTCATAGGATGAAACTACTGAAATGCTCATGGATTAATACTACCAAAATATACCCCTATTGCATCACTGTCTGGAGTTTCTATTCTATAGCATCAGAAAATTAAATGTCTAGAAGGGGTCATGACTAATAATTTCACACTGCATATATATGCATATATACGTATACATATATAATTTAGATTCCTTTATGTGTGGTGCTTCATAGAATGTGATATTACTTCTTTTATGTCTAAAACATTATGGCTGCTATAATAAGAAACTCTGAGTGTTTGGGCTGGACCATATATGACACAGCCCTTCACTGATCTTCACATGGCTCTGAGTTTTGTGGTTTCAATACACTGAAGAGTTGTGTTGTCCTAAGGAATGGATTCTTACTAGTTGACATCATAGAAGACTTATGGCGTGATCGAGGAATAGAGGGACAGGAGTTGAGTGGAAGGCAGAGGGAAGATGTGTACCTCCTCTGCTTGGCTGTTCTCTTTCATATCATGATCTATCTGAAAAAAGTAAATCCAATAATATTTTCATTCTTCAGATAGCAGCAGGTTACTCACGGGGACATATGCAAAGGGAGAGCATTGTGAAAAATAGATGGTCTCAGGTTCACACAGTAGATTTTTTTTTTTTTTTTTGAGTGGAGAGGTAGCTAAGTCAGGCTGATGCAATGAGGGAGAGAGATGACATTGAAGAAATACAGAGACCAGGCAAGAAAGAAGAGGGGTAAACACCACATAACCTCAAATACTTTAGATTCATGCCAACACTAGAAAGTGAAGACATGCTGAGAGTTGTCTCATATCTTTACAGAACATCCTGACATACAGACACTAAGTTATTCTCATTTTCAGATGAGAAAGCAGGATTGGAGAGGTTCAGAAACTTGCTCGAGTTCACACCCTGTGATACAAATCCAGCCCAGGCCGATGGTGGCTATTTCCCCTTTTCATGCCTATCTTACTGCTAAATATAAGCGTCCATTCTGGTGGCTGTGAAGATTCAGGTGAAATATATAAAGTGGACTTTAGAACAACCACAGAAGTAGTTAAATAGTAATAAAAATATGAATTAAAAATTTTAAAATTTCACTTGAGGACTTACTGCACGAGTACTGTATTTATATCCTTTCCATCCCTTTCCCCCTCCAACTCCTTCGTCTTCCCACACTGTCTCGAATTCATGACTTTTAGAATTATTACTGTGTATGTTATATATGTAATTACATATATCATCTGCTGAGCCCGTTTAGTGTTGCCCCTATGTGCATGTGTGTAAGGCTGACCATGTGAGACCAGGTGTCCTATTAGAGGACTTGTTTCTGAAGAGACGGATCAATCTCTCTCTCAGAAGCCACTAATTATTTTTATTTTTATCATTATAGTCAAATATGGTTTCATTATATTACAGCCAGGTTTTTAAACAGTGTAGTCAAAGGACATGGAAATAAGCGGACTCTGTGCTTTCTGTTACCCAGATATCACAGAGGAGGGGCTTGCATGGCTTCTCACAGCTCACGGACCTGGTTCTGACTCACTGACCTAATCTTACTACTCAGCTTCAGTGCCAAATCATTACTTCATTTCCTGAAAGTTTGGCTTGTCACTCTGAGACCTTTTTCACTCTGACATGGATCTGTGCAAACCAACATGGAGCACTCAACATAAGAAAGAACAAAGACCCTTGGTTTTCTGCCAGGAGAATCTACTGTCCTGGATGCTGAAATTCATTGATTCAGTAAACGTGACTAGTTTCTCTGATTAAGGCTCAGCTGTGCCATCAATTCTTTTACGTTCTTTTGTACTTTAGCGCCCACCAAAACTTTTCTAAGCATATCGTTATCCCTTGTATACAATTTCCAAGATACATTGTGTTTCACCACTTTTATATTTTATTCACCTTTTTTCTTTATATAAAATGCAATTCAGGATGATAACTTACTTGCTAAAAACTTTTATCATTTACAATGTAGGGTGAATAGCCAGCTGACAGACTACACTCCTGTAGTGGTTTGAATGGGATTTTCCCCTATATTTATTTGAATACTTGTTCCTCAGTTTGTGGCAGTGTTTTGGAAGGATTAGGAGGCGTGGCCTAGAGGGAGGGCGTTTCACTGGGGGTGGGCTTTCATCTTCCAGGAGCCACGCCCAACTTCCAGTGCACTCTTTCTGCTTTCTGTTTGTGGTTTGAGACATTGATCTCTCAGTTGTCATTTTGGTCACCTGCTCCCTATCATCTCCCTTTCCTGATCATGGACTTTTATCCCTCTCATAAAGTCAAATAACCTCTTCCACAAAGTGCCTCAGCCATGGAATTTTATAGAAAAGTGACCAAGACAACTCCTATAGATAATCCCTTTTGGTTTTTTCTTCCTCCTCCCCACTTTTCTTCCAGTAGTTGTTTAGCTTTCATTTTCAGAAAGGCAACCAGATTTGCAGAGTGGGATGTTATAGCTTGAGGTGTTCTTACTTTGAGGACCTCTTGCCATCTATGCAATGAGCAAATTGTCAAAATTATAAACCTTGCTGCACTTTTTATTAAATACAATATCTTTCTGGGAAAAACAGAACAAATCAACTGCAAAAGGAGGCAAGTTCATTGGAATTTTAGCTGCCATTTGCATTAATTATTAAGGACTCTTTGCTGCCTCTCTCCATTTTGCCTGTAGCCACTGACACAATACATGTATTTAAATAATTTGCCACCCCTGAGCCAAATGTCTACAGACCTAGTAGATGGTGATTCCAGTGAGCACTCTGGTTACTTATTGAAATCAAGACTCTTTCCTGCTCATTCAGGGAATGCAACACCAAGTCCAAGGTTAGAGCTGGACCTGCTTTAGGGGAGTGGAGGTTAAGTAATGCAAAGTATCCACAGAATGGCCAGAGGCCAAGGAGCACAGCTTGTGATTCCAGAACGCGTCATCAAGGTAAAGTTAAACTTGTAAAGAACCATTAAGGACTCATTGTTAGAAATGGTGAAAGCAGAGGCATAAAGAGGTAAGGTTTCAAGGATACCCAATTAAAATCCCGTTTCCCAGGACTTGCTCAAGTAAGAAGCCCATCATGAAAAAGAGAAAATGGGTGGGAATTTTTGAACTTTTTATTAACGTGTTTAACTTTTTTCTTTCTAAAGTGATAACATTTAATGACTGCTGTTTTACTTAAATGACATTTAAAGAAAACAAATAAAACACATGTCTGTAGGTGATGATAAACATTAAAATATGAACCATGATTGGCCCCTACAAGGTAATGCGTCTACGTTTTTTCCTTACATATTTTTGTATTGCTGATTTTTTCCCAACAAGCACATCTGTGGGTAATGAAGTTGTTTTTTTTTTTAAAGAAAGGAACTTTAAACATTGATATTAATCTGGAAAATGAATGCTTATATAGTTAAATTGGGGGCCAAAACCATCACTGTGGAACTAGGAGCTGTATAATAGAGGGGAAAAACCAGAGTAATTAAAAACAGATGAACAGAAAGGCTTGGACTTTTGCAATAGTCGCAGAATTTACAGAATGACAGCACCTCTAGAATTATGGAAAATGCAAGTTCCTGCATATGTCACTTTCTGCCAACTTTTGGTTGTGGAGGTTTTCTTAAAATATCCTTGGAAAGGACTCCCAGGAATCATCAACCCCATTCAGTGACAGTCTTGCTAAAGGTGCCACACTTGCTTCAGGAGCTTCTCAGTCACGTCCATCTTCCAAGATTCTGCCACACACTTGATGTGGAGCCAGTATTCCACAATGCCAAGGAATCCATCTCATGTTGCTTCATGTAATTTTCTTAACAAACCAATGAGGAAGATGCTAGTCAGCTTGTGTAGGCTTGGCAACAGCATCATTGTAGGGGAAGAGTCCAGGGTTACAGGACAGGTCACTGGTTGAAATGGAATTTGAATTTAGGTCCTGTGGCAGAGAATCCCGTGCCATGCTCATGTTATACTAAGACTGCCTCTAAAACAGTCAAAGGACTGTCATGACACTCCCCACTCCCCCACACTCAACCTCTGAAACATATAGGAAGGCAAATTATGTAAGCGTTCAACAGCTTTGACTATGTAACGTTAATGTTATCCGTATACTGTGAGAGGCCTCCTCATTATCCTGCTTTCCTCTGCTGTGGATTACTGCATTTCTATTAATTACTTGAAAATTCTATTTTTAAAAGTTATATTAACTAAAAATATTTCTGTGTTACTAAAGTGAAAATAAACCGGGCAGGCAAAACATTAGGTTTCTTTTTTTTTATTTATTGAATATTTTATTTATTTACATTTCAAATGTTATCCCCTTTCCTCATCCCCCCACCCCCAGAAATCCCTTATCCCGTCCCCTCTCCTGCTACTTCTATGAGGATGTGCCCGCACCCGTCCCTCCCCTCCCCTCCCCTGCCCTCGGATTCTCCCACACTGGGGCATCCAGCCTTCACGAGACCAAGGACCTCCTCTCCTACCAATGCCCAACAAGGCCATCCTCCATTGCATATATAGCTGGAGCCATGAGTCCCTCCAAGCATGTTCCCAAGATGGTGGTTTAGACCCTGGGAGCACTGGTTGGTTGATATTGTTGTTCTTCCAATGGGGCCGGAAGCCCCTTCAGCCCCTTTAGTCTCGGTAATACTGTCTATATGAAAATTATCCAAAAATGGATTTTGGAGTCTTCAGAGATAGATTTTAAAATGTGTTTGATGACACTACAAATCTTTTGATGGGTTAATACAAGCTGTATCATATTCTCATCGATTCCACCCTGACTAGGGATCCCCATGGATAGGTCATCCATAGCTGTCCATCAACAACATCCATCCTAAATTCTCAGCTATTTTCTCCACACCTTCTGTTCAAGTTCAGGTTATAGCAACAGCCTAGGGATGGTGATCACTTAAATCATACAATGAGGGAGTGTGCCTGTGAAAATATGAGTATAGACTTGGCCGCTAATGTTCGATCACTGACCACATGGCCTACTTAACAACAGCCCCATTAATTCTCATTGGTGATTCAGATAGAAGTTTATCTGCTGCACGTGGTCTAAGTGATACATTTTGCATATGCTCATTTACTGTTTTTTTCATTATTATTATTATTATTATTAAGAATAATTCGAGCTGAACCAGAGATGCCTTAAGGGCAAAGCACCTCCTTTTTCTTGCTAACAAAGTGAGAAGAGCAGAAATGATTCTACAGTACTCAGTAAGCTCTGGTCTGTTTATGCATTGTCATGTGGACAAATAAGTCATTAGACTGAAGTAAAGAATCTCAAAGAGATAAAACAGCTGAAAATTGAGAGGAGATAAAAGGATCAGTTCAAAGTCAGCAAGGAAAGTCAAGGCTTTGAAAGGTTTTGAAAGTGGGGTTTATTGAATTATAAGTATACAATTATTTATACACACAAAATTTACCCTTTTGGTGTAAGAAGAAAGGATGAGAGACTGGTAATCACCAATTTGCTTTCCTTTGGCCATAAATTAACTATACGTAAAAGGGCCAACGTTAAGCTTGGATCTTCACCTCACCTTCACAAAGTGTTGCCAGAACTCCCAGAAATTCAAACGTTCAATTTCTTGGAGGGAGGCTCCTGGTAGCTTCAGGGAATCTGTAACTCCAGAAAGTATTAGAATGATCAGCACGTAGCAAGCCAACTGTACTGAAGAGAAGTACTGATGGCCGAAACAGATACTTGTCCATTTTGGCTTTGAATAAGCTGTGAGTTCCTCTCTGTTTTGTTTTGTTTTGTTTTAAACTTTCCTCATGATGTCTAAAATCTGGTCAGAATTAAGTTACCGTAGGTAGTTCTGTAATAAGACTAGGCTAACGATAACAGCGTGAGAATAAACTAGGTAATTTGAGCTCGCTCCTTGTTCAAGGCTCTACTCTGTACAGAGCTGACACCTTGATTTTAGGTGCTGGTCCGTTGTTTTGTTTTTTTAATCATTTGAAACTCAAGTTGACTAAGTGGTCTGGGACCTAATTATGAGGGAAATTACCTATACCCTTATGCAAGCTCACAGCCACTAAAACCACAGCAGCACTTTCAGCTAACGGTTCCTGGTTTCTCACTAAAGAGAATTTGGGGTACTGAGCTCCTGACTTTGGAATTCACAGAACATCTTCCTGCCCATATCTGCTGGTATGTATGTATGTATGTATGTATGTATGTATGTATACACACACACACACATACACACACACACACACACACACACACACACACACACACACATATGAATGATCAGGTTGTGTCTCTCCTCAGGTGTTCTGTCACAGTCCTGTGTTTCTAAAGTTAATATTTGAAGGCTTTATGGCAACTATAGCAAAATAAGAAGAGCCATTGCATTAAGGATTCTTTTTCTTTTTTGAATGAGTCTCTTCACTACACATTTTATTACTGCCTCCTACTAGTACGGAGATCTAGAGATTAATATTTTAATCCTCATTATATCTCTAGACTTTTATCTTTTAAGTATTACTTTCATTTTTAATCGTGCATATGTCTGTGTCTTGCATGTAGGTTTATGATCATGAGTATGGGTGCCCGAGCAGTCCAGAGGTACTGGATCTCCCTAGAGTCAGAGTCACTGTGGGTTGTGACTATCTATGGTGACAGTAGGTGCTGGGAACCTCTTGGGCCCTCTCCAAGAGCAGTAAATACTCTTAACAGCTGAGCCATCTCTCCAGCCCTGAAACTGTTATCTATAAGTCAGTCAGAAATACTAATGTCTCAAATTGTTATTTCTCCTTTCTTTCAGTTGTTTATTTTTCCTTTTGTATGGTGTATTTTTAAGATATTTGAAGACATCACAGCTATGAGAGCATTCTTCCACTCTAGCAGGTAAGACAAACATGTGGCAAGCAAATGAAACTTTATAAATACTTGAAAATGGTCTTGGAAGACTTTGCCTTACATCCGTGGTCTAGTTTGGCTGTCAGGGGTCCAGTCTGCATATCTGCTCTCACGTTTTAGGAATCCTTTTCAAGGCAATATTTTAGATATTTAAGTTTCTCATTTAACAAAACAATGAGAGTTCCAAGATGACAGCAAATGTCTCTTATGAAGACTGTAAATAGCATGGCAGTGAAGCCATCGGAAGGGACCCCCTAAGAGGAAACATAAAATGGATTTGAAGGCACCCAGATGAATCCTTTGTAATTTTCACTTTATTTCAGTTATAGTTCACAGCTGCGGTATCCTGACTGGCAAGAGAGGCAGCTCATGGAAGAGCGTGAGTTCAAAGGAACTGAAATTGAGTGTGGAATGTGAAATTGAGGACTCCTGCTTCCAAGAAGATGACTAGAAGTACTGAGATTGGAGGAAGCAATCCTGGAGCAACAGCAGAATTAGCAATCCCCAGTGACCTTGCAACGTAGGGGCCAGTGTTTAGCACCTAGTGTTCCTGACTAAACAGATCACTTGTGTTGGTGGTGACAAGATATTTGAAGATGTCAAGCTTTGAGAGCATTCTTCCACTCTGGTAGGTAAGACAAACATGTGGCAAACTAGTTTGGGTGTCAGTATTCTGAGCTTGCTTCTGACCAGCTTCTAGGGGGAGACAATCACTTCACACCTCCTTTCCTAGGGGCAGACAATCATTTAACATCACCTTTTCTGCAGAAGGAAGTGTGTAAACTGCCAAGTAACTGTGACTTGGAGACTTGGACTTTTTTTTTTTTTGAGAGGTTAGGTGTCCCCAGGACCTTTATCCTTCTATCAGGCAGAATATACCACCAAGTTCCTTTCTGAGTGCTCTTTTCGTGAATCTTCTGGTAAATTTGCACAGTGGGTCAGTATTCTCTTATGTTCCTTCTTTGCACTGGGGCCCTGGCAGCTAGAGGGGAAAATAGCCTTTCACACAGGGTATTGGCGTAAGTTTAAATCAAGCTAGCCTAGTGGGATGGTAATGACATTCCCAGCATCCAAGTCTCTGCCTTCAGGATATGTGAAGCTAGAAAACAATGTCATTCATTCAACATTTATAGAGAACACACACTGTACAGTGGCGCTGTGCAAGTACTGGAGGGCAGGCAAAAGTGCAAAACCTAACCGGCTCTTGAGGATTCCTGCTAGGAAGAGGAGGTCAGCTGTAACACAGACCTTATACTCCTGGAAGGTAATCTTGGAATAATAAAGTCTGCTTGTGTAAAAGAAGCATGGAAAACTATACCAATAGCTTGATGTACCTTTTAGGAATGGGTCAGATAAGTAGGATTTAGCCATAATCTCTACTGTGTTAGAGCACTCGGAGATAAAGGTGTTCTCAGCTTACTTTGCATTACTTGTGTGTCTGGACAGTTGGCAGCACGCTAACAAAGAAAAGGCCCGTACTACAATGTGGAAAAGATTAACTTTGACGGAAAGTGGCTTCCAAGGAGAACAAAAAGGTAACATTTTCATCTGGAGTGATCCCAACCACCACTGAGGCATCCTACCCTGGGTACACCGTCTGTGTCCAGGCTCAACCTTAGACAGCGCCGGGATTGAGCAGTGCACCTCAGCATCCTGGAGTCCACCACATGCACCGAGTTTCCTGCACCCGGGGTCGCCTGCCTGGCGCCGTCAAGGTCGCCATGGCAACCATGGGGTACCAAGACCAGTCCCTGAACGTCCAGCCTAGAAATCCAAACTGGCAGCAGTGGCACGAGCAAGTCGCCTCAGCTCCTCCCCCCGAGGGGATAGCGCGATCCTGTGCCGTGGGCGCCACTTGAGCAGCATCAGTGGTCGAGCGCTCCGCGGGCCCCAGACCGGCCGGGATCCTGAGCACAAGCCCTCCACGCCGCCTTCTCATCTGGTTTCTCCGCGGGGCAGGCAGCTCCTCCGGGCCAGACAGGCCGCCCATCCTTTCTCCGCTTTACGGATTTCCGGGGGCGACGAATTTTGCCTCGGTCCCTACGAGCATCTCTCCGCTTCGCTCCCCCGCCCCTCGCGACTCCCCCCACCCCTGGGCGCGCGCGCGCACACTCACTCACACTCGCAGGCGCGCGTGCGCACGCCCGCGCGCCCCGAGCCGCGGAGTCTCCAGCGCCCCTGAGCAGATCCCACTCTCCCGGGCGCTGCTACTCACACAGGCTTCCAGCCGCCACGGGGCGTCCTCTGTCTGCGGCAGCGGCGGCGGCGCGAGCGGAGGCTGCAGTCTAGCCGGGTCTGGCTGCCCTGCGCCCTGGACAGAGTCCGGCAGAAGCGCGATCGGGAGGAGACGCCGAGGCAAGGAGGAGCCGCGCCGCGCCCGGCGCTCGCTTGCCTCGAATCCCCGCACCGCGGCCCCAGGTAAGCAGCTCCGCGGCCCGCAGCATCCCCCGGGCGTAGGGACCCGCCGCACAAGGGGCTTCCCGGTCCCGCCCCCGCCGCAGCCGGGGAACAAGGCACCGAGGGGAGTGGGCGAGGGGGGAGGGGAGCGGAGCTGGAGGTGAGGCTGGAAGGCAGCGGTGTTGGGGAGCCTCCTGCGCCCTTCCCCGACGCTCCCCGGGCTCCCGCACTTTTACGAGCCGGGGGTGTCCGGCGCCCCACACAGATGTTCTCCGCTCTTTTTATCGCTGGCCGGCCAGTGTTCTCTCGGGCTCCGCGCCTACCACGCACCAACCGCCTCCCCTGCACCTTGGACAGCGCACCCCGCCGCTCGCCTCCCGGGAACCGCACCCGGGACCCTGTCCTGCCCGCGCAGCCCTCCGGTTGTTCCCTTCTTTCCACAGTGCCCTCCTCCTGTCTTGGATAGCATCTCCCCGCCTTGACGTTCTCCACTCTGGCGCGGGCCAGAAACTTTCCTCTCTGCCCGATCTGCGCGAGGTACTATTGTTGTTATTTGTGTCTTTCCCTCTTGCCGGGGAACTGGACACAAGGACAGGTCTTCTTCTGCGGGCGATTGCCTGCCTTGCCCAGTCCAAGACCGCACTGGGCAGCCGGACTTAGACACCGGGCCCTGCGCCTCGGCAGCAGGACGCCCGCGGGTTCCCCGCCTCTCTGGACACGTGCACTCCTCCCACGGACGTGGCCCCTCCCGGACCACCCTATGTCCTCCCCCTGCATGGCCACGGCCACCCCATAGGTTGGACACCCAGGATCGCAGGCTCTGATTGGCTGACCGCATAACCCCGCCTCCTTGAAGGGGGTGGTTCTGGAGTGTTGTGGTTGTCATCCCGCAGCGAGCACATGGGGGAAGTGGGGTCGACAGGTGGGGGGAAGCCCAGCCCTATGGCATAGGCATCGCAGTGTATGTAACCCGGCCACTATAATTCCTTCAGATTGCACCTTTTGCTTTACATCCCCTTCCGCAGTCTTCCACGGTTATAACATTAAAAATTTGTTTTAAATTTTGCTAAGATTATGTCTGTTCAGTGGTAGTGATTTTTAAAAGTAGCTTTGGGAGAATGCAGGAAACGAATGCACAAGAGGAGATTCGTGGCAAACTGGGCTGCAGATTTGAGTTTGGTCCTTTGGAGGAAGTAATGAAGGGTCCTTAAGGGATCTGAAGAAGGTGGAGAAAAGAGAAGGGAAATGGATTGATGGCAGAGACCCTGGTGCTTATGAACTTAAAGAAGGAGGTGGTAGGTCTTTTGTAGGTTTCGATGTGAAGAAGTCTAGAGCTCTAGTGGGAGGCAGCTGCATTCTGCTGAAAGCTGCTCTCTGGAAAAGTAGTAATTTTGTCTAGTACTTAGATTGTGATTAACACACTTTGCTTTTGTTTTGCTAGCGTTGCACTCTTGATAGGAGACTTATAGATAATGTCCGCGCACATAATGGATATTGATTATTCCACTTTCTTGTAATATGCAGATTTGCAAATGGTAATGAATTTCATCCCTCTAGCGGGAAGCATTAGTTAAAGTGCTTTTGAAATATCGTGAGGCAAGACGGATGGGCGCTGTGTGAAATCTAGAGACTGTCCTGACATTGCGTAGTGCCATTCCAGAAATATGTATAAATGACTTTTATTTCTCTTCATTTCAAAGCTTGATTGCTTCCGACATTTTTAAGCTTTAATTCCTTCAGGCTGTTTTGATGGTGTGTCTGGACATCTTAAGAATATTGTAATTCTTATCTTTGTAACCTTGTCAATACAAAGCAGGCGGCAAGGGATGCAGGGTAATGTTGAGTACACTGTGTGTTATTTTATTTGTAAGCTGGTGAAATATGCAAAAGGAACATAGCATGACTGTAATTATCCAGGGACCCATATCCAAACAAAGTGGAGAGTCATGTGAGGCTATTCCAGGGAGAGCAATTCAATTATTTTTAAGACGAATAAATTTTAAAGATTTCTATGTGTAAATGGTAACACTAGTTGAATGGTCTCTTAACACACTTATGGTCTCATAGCACATATTAAGTAAAATGGCTTATTTAATATGCGAGATAGTTCAAACGAGATGACAAAGCTTTCCAATCATCTATTCTGTAAGTAAGTAGAAGAGCCTTGCTCTCTGAAATGTGTCATAATCTGACACATCTCAAGTCATTGCTGGTGCTGAGAAAATGATTCTGACTGTGTTTTCATTTCTCTAGTTCATGCTCTGATTTTCCCACATGGATTTAGATGCTGGCTGCAGGCCTATGGAATTTATGTGTGTGTAGACTGGAAAAACATGTGTGTAATAGCACAAACATATATGGGTATGTGCAAGATATATATTTATGTCTGCACGCAGTTATAAGCTGATACATACGATTTTAGGGTACATGCAACGTATCTATATTCCTATATATGTTATTGTCGGCCTCAGAAATTTTGCTTATCTCTTCTTGTCCGAAAGGTGGCCCTGTTTTAAACTGTAAAAGCATTATCACCAGTAGAATTGGCCAATAGATCACAGAAACAGACAATAGTATTTTGTTGCCTGGCAACCACCTACTGTGAATGAAAAACAGAGCAGTGACAGCTGCTTGCACACCCTGATCCTCAGCCTGAGGCTCAGGCATGGACGCCCTCCACTTGACACAGATCTGCAAGTTGCACTTCAGACGGGAGAGCCCATCTCTTTAAAAAAGAAAATGTCAGCAACACAATTTTGAATTTTTTGGTTGTAATGAGAACTATGTGGTGACTGTTGATGAAATGAAGCCGCTCATTTCTATTATCCTTTTAAAGCCTGGTGTAAACAGAAAACCCAAAGTAGGAAAGAAGCTTATAACCTTCGCATTCTTCCCTTCAGAATCATTAAACATCACGAGCACACGTTCACCGTCAGGTGCTCTTAGGATGCTATAAAAGCTTGAGCTAGGTCTCTGATACCTAAGTAGATGGCAGCCTTTTACTGCTAAAAGCCAAGTAGAGAGCGATGTTCTCTAGCTTAACCATTTAATTCTAAGCATGACTGAGGCGCGGGAGGGATGCAGCAGCCTGGTGACAGCCCACAGGATCGCTTCCCTGGGATTCCCTGTGATGAAATTCCTCGATGATTTTCTCTCACTTTCTCTTCCAAATTATTCTTTCTTTGTTTTTTTCCCCCATTAGAATTTGTAGCTGGGATTAAATCAGAATACTTAGAAAGTACATAGTAATTACAAGTAAAGATCAGTACGGACACACTAGGCTCTACTGTGGACTGAGATGCACTGCACACAGTTTATTCTGCATTCAGGCCCATGAACCCACCTCTCTCCTGCCACCTGCAATCTCAGTGTCTAGTTGTTTATAGTTTTGAACAATCTTTAATATTCTCTTATGCTGTGTGAGCATCTTTGTGTGTGTATATGGATATACATGTGTGTTTATCTGTGTGTGTGTGTGTATCTGTGTGTGTCTGTGTGTAGGGTGCACCTTTGTGTACAGGGTCATTCTCAAGCAGAGACTATGGAACATAGTTGGATGTTGTTCTATTTACCTAAGTACTCTCCTCTTTATTTTCTGAGCCAGGGTCACTTACTGGACTCAGTCTTGCTGATTATACTAAACAGGCTGGCCAGAGCCAGAGTCCCAGGGGTACATTTGTCTCCACATCCCCAGTGTTAGGATTACAAGGACATACCATTAAAAAAATTAAATTTGTGTGTGTGTGTGTGTGTGTGTTTATAACAAATTCAGGTCTTTATGCTTGTTCATCAAGTAATTTACCACCTGCACTGTCTCGACTGTCCCCATGACATTTTTGACAGTGGTGAGATTCCAGATTGTGTTGGTCAGTTTGTCTTTCTACAAGAGTTCAGATATTACAGGTAGCTAATGGATGATAGTAGCTTCCTTTCCTGCACCATGAGCGCTCTAGGGTCTTTGGTGAAGGTGGAACTGGTTGCAGTGCATGACATGCATGTCATGGTGCTAGCAAAGCCATCTTTCCAGGGGTTCTACTTGTCAGTAGAGGGCAAGACTCTGCAGTTGTAATCCAGATTGTTCCTGAACTCAAAACTGATCATGAACATATTATCAGTGCAAACTTAGCCCACTTATGCATTTATACTAACTTAGGAAATGTACTGTATACATGACATGTTTTGCAGTTCTTCATGCTAGTGAAGAATCTGTATTCCCTTGGCCTGCTGCTGCTGAGGACAGTAAGCGATTACAATTCAGCACCTCCAGTGAGGGACCAAAGTGGTCTGCTTGGGGGATCGGTGAAGTGACAGTGCTAAGTGCCATCGAAGAGGCGTTTTCACCAGAAAAGATACACTTTTGCAGATTTATAGGGGGATAAATTGATTTGCAGCATGTTTAACTTAGCTTTAGAAGCCTGCTATTAATTTGTTCTAGCCAGGAAGATTTTCAAACAGAATAATAGCTTGGCAGATTTCAAGTGAACTTCACTGATACAAAACATTTTCCATTGTCTGAACATACTCTTTCCAGGGCACGTACTTGTTTTGGAGCTTCAGAGATTAATCTGAACTTCAAGGTTATTTAAGGGAAAGAATTTCTCAACCACTTCTAAATGCATTTGCATAGTGTGATGTTAAATATTTGATAGCCACACATTTAATCTGCTGGAATCTTGGATTTTTGTTTCCTTTTCCTATTTTCTCATATAAGATAATGTGTTTATAGGTACAAAGAGATCAGACATGACACTATACACCTCTTTCTTTTGCTGTTTCTATCCTTGTGATAGAATATAGCTAGAGTTAGTTTTTTTTTTTTAATGTGGTGAAGAGATGGTTTAAATAAAGGATGCTTACAGTTTCAATTTCCTTATGTCACCTTCTAGTCTTAGAACCCATAAACTCTCACCCACCCAGATAGGATTATTACAAAATAACAACAAATAAATGCATAGGCTACATGCCATTGCCACCCTCCAGGCTAGGCAGCCGAGCATCTCTTCCCATTCTTAGGAATGTGTTTACCTCTGCACACCTCTAAGTGAATATGGACCTGAAAGGTCTATTGACTCTTATGAACAGAACTAGTAGTATTTAACTGGAAGATATATGTGTGGTCATATTTGAAGTGAAGATGTAATATTCAGATTTTTCAAAAATTGGATAGCATAGAAAGGATCAGAATTATTCCTTTTGGAAAGTTTTTTTTTTCCAGCTATTTTGATAATATGACCAACTGTAGCACTTGGAACAGCGTTCAGGACCTGCAGCAGAAGCTGGCATGTGGGAGACAGGTTCCGCCGCCTTCCTGTCTTCTCTGTGTCATAATGCAAATATTTTAGTCATCCTCCTTAGGATATGGAGAAGACATGACTGTCATTTACTAGTAGTTTTTCTATTTAAAAAAATCTGAAATAGCTAACATAGCCAGTGATATTTTGGAATATACCTTCTTCCAGTGTAAAGAGCCACACGAGAATTACTGATTTTTCACAAATACAGATATCCCTAGTGTAGAACAGCTCTTTAAGGGACCACAGCAGCATAACAAAGGTTATGGCTGTAAGTCTGAAGGGATACTTTATTTAGTTGGCACTGGAGGGTGAAGTTTGTGAGTTCCAGTGTAATTATCCAAACTGGAATGCGGCCAAGGGTTGGTGGCTAGCATCTCAAATGGTGGGGAAATAGCCATGGATGAGGTCTTTAGAGACAACAAGTGACTCAAACCTCTGCTTTGGTCTCATTTGCAAGGAGACACCTTGTGCATCTAGAAAGCCTCAGAAGCCGTTGTGCACATAAGAGCCCAGAGTCACCATCGCTATCCAGACGCCCAGGTTTATACCCTCTGAGAAAGACCTTTATCCTGATGGACCTTGGTGATGGAGAGTGGGTGAGGACCCTAGTGTAAGTTCTAATTGATCATCTTTTACTCCCCCCACCCTCCCCTTAGCTGTTTGCCTTCTATGTAGGATTTTACTCCTGTCTGCATATCAAGAAGTCTCTGTTAACACATGAGTTGATGGTTAAAGTATCCCTAGATGGTTGAGTGTCCCTGGTTGGAGAGTCTGTAGTCCACAAGTAGAAAATTTCACACCTGACATCATGGGTGCAGGGATGGGTTGCTGTCAGAATGTAGGTGTACTAAAAATATAGGGTACAGTTTGCTTCTGGCTACATGGGATATAAAACATAACTGAATTTTATGTTTGAGTGTCACTCTTAAGATATCTCTTTATATGGATTCACAAATAAAATTCAAAACTTCTGGTTCTAATCAGTTTGGATGGTGGATTTCAAACGTATGCCTTCTAGGTATAAGATTCTTGCCTTATGTATTACTGATCAATATATGTTTATCTGGTTTTGGTAGTGAAATTGTATTTACTATTTATTAGGTAAGGGGCAATTTTTCTTTTTGGTCTAGGGACACTTTCAATGCCTATGAGATTATGTCTTCAATAGGCATTTACTGAGCATTTATTATATGAATGGTACTGTATTCGGTCCTGGGGTTTATAAAGACTCTTAATACATCATTCTAGCTGTTTGGAGAGAACAGTTTTACTTCTAGAAAATTGTTTAAATTCATTGTGGTCTTTAGAGGAGTTGACAGGGTCCATCAAAGGTTTTGAACTTTAGAGATATCTGTCGGCCCATCTCAAACCTGCCGGTTCAGAGGACTCCCTTGACGTGCTTTTCACAGTGCCAATTTGCAGATCCTACCAAGACCATATGGGAATGTGCAGGAACATGGCCAGGGGGAGTAGACAGAGTCAGCTTCATAGTCAGTGTATGCTGCATGCTTCTGTATAGTTTCTAGAATTCTTCTGTAATGCTCTCCTATTCTCTACCTGAGGCTGTTTCCTCTCATGTATTGGATAGCTTGGTAGTACAGTACAGTAAATGGCCTCCAGAGACAAAGCGAAACTTTGTTGTACTTTGGGCCATGATGACCATGATAGTCATAATGGATGCTCCGTACTGTGTCCCAGAGTTCCACCATGAAACTGCTCCTCAGTAACCCAGGGGAGCTGCCTGAAAACCTAGGGATTAGTGGCTGTCTCGATTCTACTAGTTGTTCCTAGGATTCCTTCCTA
Source organism: Grammomys surdaster (assembly GCF_004785775.1). Taxonomy (NCBI): domain Eukaryota; kingdom Metazoa; phylum Chordata; class Mammalia; order Rodentia; family Muridae; genus Grammomys; species Grammomys surdaster. Next base: position 477,735 of record NW_021620801.1, on the reverse strand, counting down.
GACAAGTAGCTTGCATTTCTGTTCCATTCGTAGGTCTACTTCTGTGGAGACCCACACAAGAAACAACAGAACCTGCATTATTTTCCACGTGTTTGTTTGTTTGTTTGTTTTACCTTGATGCAAGTTTGGGAGACCCAGTGTTGGGTGATAGGGTGTCACTGAAGGCTGTGGATGAGGGCTTTGCACTTTGGATTGGGAACTTGGAAAGATCTCTCTGGCAGATGTGTGGGGAATAGACTAATGAGAGAAGGACTGGGGGCATGGAGGCCAGCTGGGAAGTAGCCGTGCCCGGAGAAGCAGTGATAAGCACTTGTACAAAGCTAGTAAGGAGAGCCTAGTCTTCTGGTGGAAATGTAGGAAAGGGCAGGAGATGCAGTTTAGTGGAGTGCTGCCCAGATTAGTCAGCACAACACAGACACCTATGACATGTGGTGAGGTAGCTCATTGCCGTGCCTGAGGGGAGGTTCAGTCTTCTACCCTGCCCTGTCCCCCTGCCCCGCCCCTCAGACTCAACAGCCTGAGACTCTTTCTTTCTAGCTTATAATCACACTCAGGCTCTTGAGAGTTAAATTGTACAATTCAGGCATAAATACAAGAAGAGAAAAAGATAAATTGCTGAGTATAAATAATTCACCGTTAGGTCATTAAAGGAAGAACATTAGATTTTACAGGAAGGCTTTGGAGAGTCGTAGAAAACAGTCGGAGAGATCTTTGACGCCTGTTCATATTGTGATGAATGGTGACTTTCTTTCTCCCTTGCTTGTGGCCAAGAAGTGATGTTCCTCCAGCATCAGGTTCTGGGAGAGGAGCGTGGCTCGCTGTACTGTGTCTATTGTTCTCTCAGTCTGATAGCAGATACTTTAGCTAAGTGAATGAGAAGTAGCTGGGGTGGGGCTGGCTTTTCCCTTTTTGTTCTGGATAATGCCCAGCTCTCCACTGCAGTTTCTCCTGCCAGTTTTTAGTCCACAAGCTCCCAGTGGAGATCAAGGGCTACTGAGACCGAGAGAAAGAAAGCATAAATCCATAAAGAGAACTGTTTTGAATTAAATGCTTAATTATGAAACGAGCAAGTTAGAGCTTGTTAGATGATTTGAAATAAGATAAGGTAGGCTTCTAATTAGTATTGTGTGAATACTAATATTCTGGCTCTGTCTGAGGTAAGACTGTGAGGCTGAATAATCAAACAGGGGCAGCCTATCACCATGCTTTTTTTTTCTTTTCTAAAGTGCCATTGAGTCAATGACAAACAGAGACCAAATTATGAAAAGCTAAAGAATGGGCCTGCAAAGAGCTTACTGGTATATGACTGTCAGGGAGGACAAAGAGTTATGAAGCAAAAGTACTGTGCACGTGGGCATTGTGGAGGACAGGGGCACTATGGGAGAAAGACAATGAAATACAAGAGACCTTGCTGATGGAGAATGTTGGACATATGTGGATGGTATTTGACTTCAATTATGCTTTTCACTTTTAGGTATCTCTTAGCCCGATCCTGTAAGGACAAAATCTTGTCAAAGCAGAACATATAGTATAGTCTTACAGCTGGGATGTTGGGTTAGTATAATCCTCTTGTACTGGGACTTCACACGGTTTTCTTTGTATACTGGGACTTCACACGGTTTTCTTTGTATGACTTTCATTTCTTTGTCATTGGTTTGAGACAGGGTCTGGAAACTGCTGTTAGAGACAGGGCTGGCTGGCCTCAATAGTCAAGACTCTTCTGTCTCTGCCTCTTTAAGTGTTGCAATAATAGGTGTGCACCGCCACCCGCAACTCAACATTTATTTTTAGAAGTCAGTTTTTTTTTCACTCTAGAGTTTTGGTCACTTGTCTGGACTAGTCCTGGCTAAAGTATAACTGAAGAAAGGATATTGTAGACTAAGATGCCTTGGTGTCTTCGCACCCTGGGATTCTGTGGAGTGGCATCAGGAGCCACCTGAACATGGCAGGGATGTCAATTTCAGTTGCCTTGTTTGCCCCTGTGACCAGTGCATGGCCCTAAGAAGGCTTCTAAAGTGTTTTGTAATAGAAGCTTGCTCATAGAAACCCATCAGGATGCCTCTTTTTTTTACTAGTATGTGCATCCTTCCCTCTCCAGCTGGGTACCATACTCTATGTCTTTCTCTCTTCTTCTCTGTTTAAGAAGGAGCTCACTCCCACAGCCTCCAAGCCAGCAGGTGGGAAGCAGTAGTGAGATTAGCAAATCCATGCTTACATTTTGCTTTGGGCAGCATCCCTCTGCCAATTCAGTCATGCTTCCACATGCCTTCTCTCATTCTTACTGCTCACTAGTGATGTAGACCAAGGCTGTAGGACCATCATGTGTCCTCTACAGCTTCCTGCTCTTAACCTCCGGACCAGGTCCCATTACTGAATATAACACCTACATAACTCATGGAAAGTGGAACTGTTGCACTGGTGCCTATCCAGAGCCTTTACCTCTACCTTCCCTTGTCTTCGGTATAATAAAATACTTTGCATGCTAACCGAAAGTGAAGTGGAGACATCAAGCCAGGCACAATCCACAGTCTTCGGTCTATGATGACTACAATAGCAATGACACTTGACTGCCTGCAAGATATCTATGCTAGTGCAATGGTGGCTCAAAGCTTGTGGAAGTAACCAACCAACAATTGATTTGACTTAACGCCCACTCCATGAGATGGAACCCATACCTGACACTGATTGGGTGACTAAGAACCTAAGACTAGACAGCCTAGGGACTTAGGGTAAAACCAAATAATGCAAGTCTAAAGAGAAAGGAAATCTGTGATAAAACGACTCCCAGTGATGTTCTGCTATCCTCATCGTTCAGCATATTGTTCAGTCATCATCAGAGAAGCTTCTTCCTGCAGCAGATGGGAACAAATATAGAGACCCACCGCCAGTCATTACTCAGAGAGTGAGAGATTTTGGAACACTCAGCCCTACATGGGATGTCTCCATCAGATTCCTCCCCTGAGAGTTTAGGAAACTCTCCAGAAAGGAGGCAGAAAGAATGTAAGAGCCAGAGGCACTGAAGGACACCAAGAAGACAAGGGCCTCTAAATCAACATGAGTAAAGCTCATGAACTCACAGAGACTGAAGCAGCATCCACAGGGCCTGCATCAGGTCCTCTGTGTTTATATTACAGCTTCCAGTCTAGTGTTTTTATGGGATTCCTGAATGCAAATGAATAGGTCTCTGATTCTTGTGTCTTGTCTTGGACCCTCTGTTGAGTTGTCTTGTTCAACTTTGCTTTGATGTTTTCTTAAATTATATTTTTAAAAAATGAATGAATGGGTGAATAAATGAATGAGTGAAAAATCTAGCCACTAGAGTGAAGGTTAACAACTAAGCTTTCTTTTATACCCACTGGAAGAGAGAAAGTTTGTTTTCTCAATGGTGTGACACTGGGTATATCAACCACTCCAGGCCAGGCCTCATGTAGTTGACCAACATAGAATGGACTTCACAGTTATTTGAATGTTTGCTTGGTGTTTTAGTTTTGTTTGTTTATTTTTATGTGCCTTTATTTGGTTATAATTTTTCTTTTCTTTTTATATGTTTTGTCTTCTTGGTTTTCACTAATGCTTTAATGAAAGTTGTTCCTTTGGGATTTTGGTTTTTGAGATAGTACTTAGAGTTGGGTGGATAGGGAGGGGAGAGGGTCTGGAGGGACTTGGGATGGGAAGACGATGATCAAAATTTAAATATTGTCTTAAATAATAAACAACTAATTAAAAGAGCCTCCAGGCCAGCTGATGGCTTGAAGCTTTCTATTCCTCTGTCATCTGAATAAGCCGCTTTCTCTTGTTTCCTCAGTGGGAAAGTTTTGAAGCAATTTGTTTCTGTAGGTAGACATCTCTCAGTTCCTTAAAGCACGGAGACAACGTGTATCTGAATCCTGTGTTCATATCCACACTGTCATTCCCCACAGTTTCCACCCCTTTCCTGACCCTTCAGTACTTAGTTTCAAAGTAACATTTTCTCTTTGGCAGTGACTTGGCGTTCCGGCAGTTTCTTTCCAGTGTCTCTGTCACTGTCTTTCCCCACTCCCCCCGCACCCCCTGCTAACCTTTCCTTCTGCCAGGATTCTTTCCAACTGTATGTCTGTGAAATACTCTTGGCATGTTAACATGCTAGTTCACAACTCACTCATGTGAATATTCTGACTTTATGGTCATACCTCTGCTGCATCTGGATTCACGTTTGCTGGCATTGTACTTCTCTGTATCAAGATGGGTTTTTTTATTTGTTTCTGTCAGACTCCTCCATGTCTCTCCTCTAGAAGTATTCGTGTTTCTAGAACCAACACAGAGGGTAAAAATGAAGATAAGGATGCTTTGGAAAGAAGGGAACTGGAAACAAGTAGATTCTAACTGTAAAGCAAGTTACAAAGGCTCGTGAGGGGGCCACCTAAGCTGGGACTGTAATGCACTCACATCACCCTAGGCAGGAGCGATAAAAGAGTGTCTTGGCTTCGTGACAGATGGCGGTGGGGCAGTGGCTGCTCAGGCACACCTCCCCTGCAAAACCAGTCTTATTGTCTGCTGCCGTAATGGTTCTTGAGCAGGTTTGTCTATTCTACGGGACTCCAAGTCTAAGACAGGGTTGGGTGTTGCCTTTACATAAAACCCTTTACATAAAACAACGATTAGAGATACCTTCAACTGAGATGCTCAAGAGGGCATGAGGATCATCTGAAGTGCTCTGCCCTTAGATCCCAGAAGCAGCCCACTGACTACTGCAGCCTGCATGGTGGATGTTCTTAGAGTTTATGGCTGTCTACATTGTCACTAGCCTTATAGATGTGAGACCTAGAAAAATGCAAAGCTTTCATAAAATAATTTAAGTAATGAAGGATGGCTTTTGGACTGGGCGCTGAATGTGGTCTCCTTGCCTCACGGTGGGCACAGGGCTTGGAGATGTTTCGTGGGATGGTGCACATGGCTATGAACAGAAGGGTCGTCTTGGAACCTGCCTGCAAGACTACTTGCTTGCTTCTGCTCTTCGTAAAAAGAAGTGGTGAGTTTTGGGCTGTAGGTTGCGGATTAGGTGGCTGTGGGTGAGCTGACAGTGGAAAAGAAATAAGCTTATTTCAGATGAGCATAAGCTTCAAGGCAACTAATTAAGACACACTTCAGCTTCATGGGAAAATTAGGATTCTAGTTAATACAAGTGCCGGGCTGGAAAGAGCCGAGTCCCCCGCTCACCTGTAATCAACGAGGCACCATTTAGTAACAAAACATCAATTACGCTTGTGCTGGTGTGACTTTCTCCTCATTCCCTTTCTCTTTTATCTCAGGCTTGACTGAGTCCAGACTCTCTTTTCCTCTGGTGACACTCTATGCACCTTTCTTCAAGAGAGCCCATGCCGTCGTGAGAGAAAATAAAGGCTTCTTGTGCCATCCCCCGACTCCCACCCTGGAAGCCCTGTCTTTTTGCCCATTTCACTTGTGTCTTTCTACAGAGATGCACTCTTGCTTTCATGGCTACACAGTTATGTGCACTGGCGTGAGGTCAGAGATTTAAAGTGGACATTTCTATGTTTTTGAGACTCAGCTCCGACACATAACAGACAGGTGTCTCGAAGTTAGAGAGTTCACCATTTCTGTTGATTGGTCAAAGTACTCACCGTTGTTGGGTGTCTGGCGGACCCTAAGTAGTTCTGATTCTTAATAGCTGCTCATCAAAGTATTATTTTTGACCCATGCATTTTAAATCTCACACAGCACCATGACCTAGCTCGATATTCCTTTTGTGGTAGAGATTTAATGCTTTTGGAGAAAAGCACACTAGATAATCATGGCACCATATGAATAGGTAGCTATTGTGCCAAGTTCACACTAGATGCTGAGAACACAGTAGTGAACAGAATAATCATTATTCCTGCTTCCTGGGAGTCCATGGCTTACTGGAAATGACATTAAATAAACAAACACAAAATAATTATATAATTAGAACCCATGACAATACTTGGAAAAGACCAGGTTTCTCTGCAAGAGTAATAATGAGGGTGCATTGGTCAGGAGAGCCGTCTCTGGGAGAGTAATTTATAAATGAAAGCCTGGAGGGGAGTTACGATTATCCAGGTAGGGAGTCCTATGTGTGGTGCCCAGAAAGAGCTTAGTTTTTGGAAACTGAAAAATGGCAAATCAACGTTGCCTGGCACCAGATAGTGAGGGTGGACTGTGCCTACTGAGATTGATAGTGCCTTCTGCTCTGTGGCATGAACTTAAATCTTACTTTAAGTGTGCTGGGAGACCTTCAGAGGATGTTGCCTTCCCTTATTTTTTAAGTGGAGGAGAAACCATATTACAGAGAACAAATCATCTGGAAATGAACAAGGTGGTTGTCTTTAGTGCACTTCAAAGACTGTGAAAGTACCCCACGTACTTCATTTCTTCTAAAGCACTTCACCTTTGCACAGGGGAACCCTGTACTCAAGCAGTGACCAGAGGAGTTCACGGGAAGCGCTGAGGACCAGTATTGGTCCACAAGGCTTCTCTGGCGAGTTTATTGAAGGGTCAGAAGAGAAAAGACCGGAAGCAAGAGAACCAAGTTGGAGATGATTTATCAAGTCCAGGGGTAAATGATTACAGGCTCCAGAACAAGGCCCAGGAATAATGAGTGTAGATAGAGAGGAACAGAATGATCCAAGACAAGGTCACACAGCCAAGTCTGATTATCTGTAAGGGATTGAACTGTTATAATTATTTATGTCCCTGTCCCAAAGGGTGCTCTCTAGCCCTACTCAGGCCTGTCTGGACTATCTGGTGAAACTACAGCCACTTGAGTCCACCTCAGAATCCTGATGCAGAAGGATGGAAGATGGTTCCAGAAGGAGTCTTACTGCAGTGAAGACTTGGGGGCCAGTGATTGTTTTCTTCCTGTTCATTCCTTACTGAAGATTAAAAGTGGCCAACTGCCCATCTCAGTGGAACTGAACCAGTACTAGGTATAAAACAGACAAATGCACAATCACACCTATACTTAGAGTTTTGCGTGGGATGGAGGGGCGCACTTTAACTTGACTCCAAAGCTAAATATGCAATACAAATGAATGGTTAGGTAGAATTTATTTTTGAACCCTCCCTCAAGAACACTTTGACTCTCCCAGAATGCAATGGTGACTGAATTAGTAAATACAGTATAGCAATTTATTGTAGAAGAAACACATTAGTGGTGGGAATTAACTTGTAAAGCTTTTACCTTATCCTTGTAAAATTTCTATTACTTTAAAGAAATGTTCATACCAATAAACTGACTTTAGAAGCTGGGGTTCTAGAGACTATCTTTTGGAGATCTTAGAAGCTGTAGTAAAATTCACCAATAAACAAATCACTGTTGTTATCTTGCCTTGTTTTCTGTTTGTCCTCAGTGGATTTTTCCCAGTCCAGATCAAGCCTGCACATTCAGATGTCTCTAGACTAATGGTGTTCAGAAATCTTTGAAATAATCATTCCCTAACAATTTATATCAGATATGCCCAGTGATAACTTTAGAAGTGAAACTCAGAGAGACCATGTAGTCCTTGGTTTGCTTGAAGCCATTACCATGGGACTTGCATCTTGTGGGCACCTTAGGGGTTTGCCCAAGGAAGAGTATGGCTATCCAGCCTCCTTTAGGGATAAGCTGACCTTCTCTGTCTAGTGTATTGACCTGCAGTCAGCTACCCTTTGCAGCTCTGAGTGAGCTCCCCAGTCCCTGGTTTTCTGGACGCTGTGTCTCATTGTTCTGTGTGTGCTGCTGTCTTTCTGTGTGAGGCTTCTTACGTGAGATGAAGCTTCATTTCTGAAAGAGGATACTTCCCTTTGATCGGTGTCATTTCCGGTCTCCTGGAAAGATCGAGAGACACCTGGAAACCTGGTTATGTCTCTCTTTTTTAACATGTGTACATTTAGCTTTGAAAGAAGTTCCATTGCTTCATCATAGACATTTGTAATAGAATAATATTTTGAGTGCCTGGCTAGTTTCTTTGTTATTTTTTGTCTTCCAGAGCATTTAAGTTTAGAGGGATTTTGGAGGGAAAGCTGTCCCTTTATTTTGCCATACAGACAGAATCAGTAAATACCCAGGTTATTTTTAAGTTTAATTTTCTTCTCACAAAATGCATGCCTTTATAAAATAAAATAAAATACTATAGAAGATGCGGAAAGAATAGACCATTCCTCAGAAACCCCAGAGACAACCATTGTTGACACTTTAGAAAAATTCTCCCCGAGTATCTCTGACTCTGCTGTGTGGAAGTGGGTGGGAGTGGGTAGGGTGTGGGGGTTGTATTCCCATGTAAACACTACATACAAATGCGTTGTAAAAAATGGGATTTTTTGCCTTATATGACTAGACTTATAGTCTACAGTCTGCTGGATTTTTTTCTAATAAAATGTAGGCATTGTTTCATTTCAGATGTTGTGTATAGCATATATAATATAATATTTGTGTTTTTAATGATTGAATACTGGATACTTTTTATGCTGACTAGTTTTATGTCAACTTGACACAAGATAGAGTACCTGGAGAAGAGGGAACATCAATTGAGAAAATCCTTGCATAAAATCAGGCTATAGGTAAGCCTTAGGGCATTTTGATAATTAGTGATTAATGGGGGAGGGCCCAGCTCATTGTGTGTGGAGCCATCCCTGAGCAGGTGGTCCTGAGTTCTGTAAGAAAGCAGGCTGACTTAGACATGGGGAGCAGGCTAGTAAGTAGCACCCCTCCATGGCCTCTGCATCTGCTTTTGCTTCCAGATTTCTACCCTGCTTGAGCTCCTGTCCTGACTTACTTTGATGATGAACACTGATGCAGAAGTATAAGCCAAATAAACCCTTCCCTTTCCAACTTGGTTTTGGTCATGGTGTTTCATTGCAGCCAAAGTAACCCTAACTAGGATACCTTTCATGCTAAGAAACAATTCTTGTGCCAAACTGGCATAAAGATAATCTATTAAAAAATTCTACTGTGGTAATTTGGATTCTGAGTGTTCCTCAAAAGTCCGTCATGTGTTGAATGAAACATGGTTGCTTTCATTGCTGGTAAGTGGAGGAAGTGGGGCTGTCTTCTGCTGTGTTGTGTTCCACGGTGCTCCTTTAACTTTAAAATTGAAGCTACTAACCACACCTTGCTTTCTTGCAGTCTAACTGATGACAGAGAGAGGAATGCAATATTGAATTTAAAATAAAAATGCAGCAGTGAAACGATCCACCTGAGAATTGCTATCGAAATGTTTGGTATTGCAAAGGGCTCAAATGAAGTACGACATAGGCAGGAGACACGGAGATCAGCTCAACGGCAGAGAAGGGAGCAGGGTCACCTGCAGACAGTGACTCTGAGCTGTGACTTTTCATAGGCAAGAATGTGGAAAGAGACCAAGGAATACAAATAGACAAGATAAGGGGATATGATAGATGCACAGGTGTCTCAAAAGTATAAATATGCTAAAGAAATACTAATAATTGCCAAACTAGAAAGGTTTATCATGGGAGCATGCTCACTTCTGTGACAGAAAATTTGATTACAAGGTAGAGAATGGTAGAGTTTGAAAGGTGTTTGCACTTGTCTGCCATTTTTAACTGGATCAAGTATGTTAGAATGATGTGGATTTAGCATATCAAACAACTCAATCAAAATGAGACAGAAGAACATCGTGATTTATACACAAAGGACACCCTAGAAAAGGCAAATGTATGTACAGAGGAAAAGAGAAAGCTTGTGTTTCATGAAGAAGAATGGCTTCAAGCAGTTTCACAACATACCCAGGCCCCCTGACATTTAGAACATGGAGGAGTTCTTTGCCAGCATGGGCCAAGAGCTGTGCCCCAGCTCCCTTGGCCCCCCTCACCCATTCCATCTCTACTTGCTGGATGCCAGGTGGAGCTGGAGGGCACTGACAGATTGAGTGGTCCTGGTGAGTCTCGGATTGCATCTGGCAGCAAGCGCATCATTCTCCACATGCGCCTGCTGGCTGCTACACACTGCCTGCGTAGTGGTCTCGGCCAGTGGACAGCTGATTTCGAGCCATGGGGGAGAACACAGAGCTTTGGCAAATGCTGTATGTGGCAGACCCTGCTCACTGTTAAGTGCTTCAAGGGGGATGCTGAGTGCATTCTTTCCCACTGACACTCTAATGAACCCATTACAGAGGGTTTGCGTGTAGTGTCTCCTTAGTCCCCTTTATAGAGAATGGACGTACTCCCCTGGCAACTGGGCTCATCCTTAGAAACTTTCCTTTAATGCATGCTCTGCACTTTTCCCTCCTAAGCTTGAGGCAACGGCTGCCTGTCCCTTTAGCCAGTGTGAGCAGCAATGATGCTGTTGTCTTTAACAAAAGGCAGGAAGATAGATGCAGAATAAAGTTGAGCTTCCTGCATGCTTCAGGGCAGCACTTCTAGTCCCAGTGTTAAAGCAACATGGGAACAGCAGCAGAGCTCGTCCCTGAGCAACACGTGCTGTGCTTGAGTGCTCTCTGCTGTCCGATGGGTTCATCCTCATCTCGTTATCAAAGATGCCATTGCAAACACCCAAAGCTTCGAGTTTGTGCCCACATCTCTTTAGTCTCCAAATCTTAGCGTGAAATCTTTAGTACCCCAGGAAAGCCAAATTAATGGCGAGTCAAAGTAATTAAGGCAAAGTAAATAATCTCCAAGGTTCTCACTCCCCCGTGAAACTAATTTCAAATCGCATCCTTCACGTGTTAAAAATAGTTCTCTGCTAATTCAAGATGCCCATGCACTGTGCTGGTGAAGTGCACTTCAGCTCTGTTGAAAGGATGCAGATTAGAGAGTTATTTTCAATTGGGCGCCTTTTTATTTTTTATTTTCCAAGAGAGGCATTCATTTGGCACCGGGAAAGCGTGACTCTCTATGGGTGAGCTGAGAGTTGAACACAGCTGATGGACCAGTGAGCTTACCATGACAGGTCACTGGAACAGCTCTTCTTCCTTTTAGTGAGAACTTAAGTTAGTAAGAACATCCTTCTGCCCATTGATGAGGTTCATTCAATGTCTGCAGGGGTTTTGATTAGCCCGAGCTTGACCTTGTCTGTGTCTACTCATTTAGAAAATAAGTATCTGTGGTCCCCCAGGGATGGCTCTGTCAGTAAAGAACTGAACAAGCATGAGATACTGATTTTGGGTCTGCAGAACCTGCATAAAAGCTGGGCTTGGAAATATGTGTTTGTAACCTCAGCACTGGATATAGCGTACATCTATAGAGAGCCCTAGAGCCCATTGACCAGTCAGCCTGGCCAAATCATTGAGCTCCAGGTTTAATGAGAAACCTGCCTCAAAAAATAAGATGGGCAGTAATTGAGGAAGACATTTGACATCCATCTCTGGCCTCACATGCATACCACATACACAAATACTCACAACTATATGAATATGTACACACACACACACACCCCACAAAAAAAAAAAAACAAATAAGTCTACTTTGCTCCAGTGAGCAATGGGAACATTGGTACCAGAACATAATTGTTATACAAGCCCACAATTGTTTTCTTGTTTATGTGTTTTAGAGGTCAGTGCACGGAAGCCTATCTCATGGATGTATGAGACACGTGCATTACCCTGTTGTCCTGAGGCCTGACGAGCTGGGAGAAGGCTGGCATGATGTGCTTCTTCCGGTGGGTGGAACTGTTCAGGGCATGCAACTGTGGTCTTGATCAAATGAGAGAACTTTCTCTATCTTTGTCACAAGAGAGTCTCAGCTGAGAAAGAAGAGCTGCCTTTGGGGAGAATGTCTAATACTGGCCTTTCCATTGCCTACACCTGAACTACGATGTCTTGGTAATTGCTGTCATATGCCTGCACATCCCTCTCCGACCTCTTTCTCTGGGAAAGAAGCCTGGGCTGTGTATTGCAGCTGGGACCCGTTCTTCCAGGAGAATGCTACTGTGCTTTGGAAATGTTTTGAGGTGGTGACACAGGAGTGGAGTCCCTGGATGCCACGCACATCACACAGTGTCTACTGTACATGGCCATGGGTCCAAAGCAGAAATCTGGCCAAGCAGTAGTGATACCCATGGAAGGTGGCTTTAATGTATTTCTTATTTATATAGATTCCTAGCTTCGGCACCAGTTCACCTTGGAGAAAGTGAAGTGTCTCCTCTTTTTAATTTCTCCTAACAAAACTAAAGCCGAGTATAAATATGTGTCATGTGCAGGAGATAACTTCTTTAGAGCGCGTGAAGACAGCAGACAGTCTGTAAGTTACAGCTTTTTAACATCTCAACGCTGGCGTCACAACCATTTCGTGCATTTGCACAGTGCCCGGAAGTGGGAAAAGTCGAGTCTCCTTCTTTTACTATCAGCGATGAAGTGGGCAGCATCCCTTCTGTGTTAAGGGAGATGACGATGCACCTCCTCGGTTCATCTGTTTATATCATGCCTACTCACTGAGGGTGCTTCCTCATGTTATAGGAGATGAGACTGTACAAAGATGACCTTGTCTCTGGGAGCCTGCAGGCAGCAGGAGGAAATGGACAGCAGTGAGGAACAGCAGTAGGAAGCTGTCAGTTACAGAATGTTAGAAGTGTTCACACAAGAGCGGGGGATTGATGCTCAACAGGGAAGGTGGACTGGCATTCATAGAAGTTAAGCCTGGCTCTGAAGGGGTTCTCCGTGTAAACAAAAGCTGAGACACAAGGGCAATGAGTATGGTGTGGGCCAAGTAGCATGAAGTAGCCAGAACACCAAGGACCTGTAAAAAGGTCAGGGTGGGGAAATTTGGAAAAGTCATGAAGCTTATAAGTGACAGAACTTGGAAGGGACAGCCTTTTATGCACCCCAGTTGATGATTCTCCTTCATACTAGGGTCTTTATTTAGCCCCTTCCACCACTACATCCTGTGTCCATTCTATATAGACGCACTGATGCATGTGACATGTGGGGATTTCACCTGACACACTTATCCCATTTAGCCAGAGGCATGAGCTTGTAGTTTGGTCAGTGTAAGCCTTCGTGTGTCTCTATGGATCAGTTCAGGCATTGTGAGGAGGCCTGGGCCTGGGTGTGCTCAGCTGAGTGGGGTTTTTGGCAGGTAAAGCAGGTGTTACTGTAGCCATTCATAAAGAGGTGGGTTGTTTCTGCATGCCCTGCCCTGATGTTGAGGGCTCATGGGTTTTATGTATTTGGTGCCGAGGAATACAAACACTTGAGTAATTAATTTGAAGGTGATGTGTTTCGAGCTGATTCTGCTGGTTAAAAATAAGGTTTGGCTCACAGAGATGAGGACGTGCTGGAGATAAGTGAAAACAACTTAAAGAAATCGTGGGGAGGGGAGGTCCAGCATGCTAGCTGTTAGCCGAGACCGTGGCTTAAAAGCAGGCGCTTTTCCTTGGGTCGTGTACACTGTATGCTGTGTAAAGAACAAACCTTTCCATTTTTTTCCCCCACTGAGAGCCATGATGTTATCTCCGTAATTGAAAATAATCTTCTAAGGTTGCTCTTTAACTGGGTTTACACAATCCTCTTTCAAATCAGCTGTTATCTGCCCTTACATTTCACAGTAAATGCTGCTGTCTGCACAGCCCCTGCTAACAAGAAGATCAAGTGTAAGTCTTCTTGTTTGGAAGCAAGTACTGCCTTTGTAATTATCCCAGCCGGCTCTTGGCTGTGCTGTTGGGAGTGGGCTTCTTTCTCAGCATCTGTGAGAAAGCTTCAGTATTGAGTGGAAGCCCCTGGTGATGGCAGTGTGGGCTTTCTTGGCTGTCTTAAGGATTTCCATAACTTTCCCAAGCCCTGTAATTGTTTAATGGTTAGAAATATTTTCATAGCCATTTCAAGGTTGTTGCTAGGGTTAGGGCAAGGTAGGTTTGGGGAAATTTTTTCTTTAACTGTACCAGATGACACATAGAAGAGAGTGCCATGTTCCTTATTTATGTCTTCACTGACTTCATTTCAGCAAAGTTAGAAGAAACACCTTGCTTAGTAAGCTGCACCAGGCAGGCGTTTTATAACTGGTGGTGATGGAGATAACCATTAAGGTACACTACCAGGAAACACTGTGCAAAGAGGTGGAAGTTTCTTTGGAATTTTTCAAGAGCAAGACATTTTCTTGACTGCTTAAGATTCAGATTCTCCAAGATTCTTACATGTCTGTATAATAATTATAAATCTTCCTAGACAGCATTCACATGTTATTATTGTTATATCACTTCAATTGCATTATTAATTTAAAAAAAAGACTTTAATTCTAGCTTAGCAGTGTATTTAGTGGCATTTTCTTCAAATCATAGCTCCTGGTTGCTCACTTCCTTAAGGAAGATGCCAATCAACAGCCATGTAAAGATAATGGTGCATCAAGTTCTACTCAAATTAGAGCACCAAATTAGGCCGGGGTGTCATAGGAAGTTCCTAGGAGGTGTTTGCTAATGTTCCTTTGGGACATGGTTTGAGGTTGCAGGGAAGGGCCAGATGGGAGGGCAGACACTGAGGGAACCAGTGGGTTCTCAGGTTTCTTTTAAATAGAAGCCTGAGTTTGACTTCATATTTCAGTTGGGATGTTTGACTAGGTGCTGTGTTATTTGTGTCCTCCGCAACGTCATGGGTAAATTGTAATGATGCCTTTAGGGAGTTGATTGGAAGTTTGGAAGTGATTAGGTTATAAGGACAGAAACTTCATGGTGAGGTTAGTACCCTTATCAAAGAGATCCAGGAGAACACCCTCATCCGTCCTGTCTTGTGAGGCTCCAATACAAAGGTGACATCTGGGAACCAGGAAGGAGGCCTCCACCAGACACTGGCCATGTTGGTACCTTCTCCTTTGACTTCTTAGTCTATTGAACTATAAGACACTAATTGCCCATGTATATGAGCTCTATACACTATTCCCTTGTAGCAACACAAACAGACTAAGAGAGAGCCCAGCTTTCCCGTTTGACACCTGTGTGACTCCCTAGAGCAGTCAAACCTAAATGTCCTTGGGTGAGCATTTACAGCTTCAAGTCAAAAGCAAATGGCCTGAAATGAATTTTGTACAAATCTGAGAAAAGATTTGTTTTCTCTCTATATATCACTAATAAACAATGGATTTATGAGCCGCCTTAAAACTAAATACTTAGCCATTTTCGGTGATCTATTGCCTTGATTAATGCCATTAGTGGGGATAATTGAGAATTGATTGGCTCATTCAGACACCTTCCTAATCACATTAACAAAAATATGATTATTCCATAAATACTTTATGTTGCATGCCACAAGCTACTTATCGGGGTGTGCTTTTTAAAAGAAAAACTGATGTATGTTCCAACTCTTGTGGAATAGCATTGTTATGAATAGTAAGCACTAAGAGAGCGTACCTCCTGCCCGATTCCCACAGATGGCTGCCAACAGGGCCCCTTCAGGGTCGTAGGATTCCATTGGAGTATTTACTTCCATCTGGGGAAGTGCATGCTGCCAGCTCACATCTGTGGGAGGCAGAGACCCACGCTGATCCCTAGTGTCTTCTGTGTCATGCACAGATCAGCTCATTTCTTCCATGTATCACCGCTTTAAAGACTTACAGGAGCAATCTTACTTAAGTTCCAAATTTTACACCATGGTTAATGGAACTCCCAGAAAGAAACTCAAATTGGACTGTTAAAGGGTGGTTTCTTTTACTCGCCTTCCAGATACCCCAGAAAAGATGAGACTTGGCGGTGCTTTAGAATCCCCCGCAACCTGCATATTCCTCTGTTGAAGACACAGGGAGAAACTGAAGGGCCCTCCTTTTTTACTTGTCCCAAAGTGCTGAACAGAGTATCCTGTCAGAGGAGAGATAGATGACTTGGTCACTCAAGTTAAAATTGTCCCAGGGCTGCTTTAATTTAGAACTTTCTCACTTGATGGAGATGTGGCCAGCTGAATATGACATAGCTTGGCAGCTGTATCTGTCTCAAACACAACCCATGCACATTAAGCGTTATTCTTCAACTTGTGCCAAGAAGTCCAGCTTTTATTAGACATTTGATGAAAAAAAAGCACAAAGAGAGGATGTTCATGCAGTAGCTTTGCCAGAATCGTCTGTCTGACATAGAGAAGGAAGTGTACGCGTGGACTTTCCAGATGCATGCTCGGATTTCCTCTAGTTGTCTCACTTCTCCTGTCTTCCAAACTACTTGGAATGCCATTCTCAATTCCTTCCCTGTAGAATTTGTAGCCTGTTGCCTCCGGAGGGTGGAAAGCAACAGAAGCTTTGCTTAAAGTATCAAGAACATTGTGGTCACTGGAATCCCAGGCAATGCAACAGATGCGAACTTGTGGTGAGAGTGGGGCTGTGGGTGGGGCTCAGGGTCTGCGACTGAGTGGCCCATAGAGGAAGGCAGTCCTACCTGAACTGAATCCATCTAGAAACAGTTGACTTGATGGCACCTTTGTAGGGAGACAGCCACAGTGCATGTGCAGGAGTGGCCCTTGGAACAGGCAGTGCCATTTCTGTGCAAGTGTGGAGGATGTGTGCCATGCTGTCACAGGATGGTGCACCCTTCACACAGAATGAGAAGTACCGAGTTACTACATTGCCTTCAGGCCATTGCAAGCTATTGGAGGGGGGGAAGCATCCATCCAGTGATGTAGACAGATGGGAAGACTTCCTTTATAAAGTTTTAAATACATTCTACACATTTTTGTACAGAGTAAAGATAGTTTCTTTCAGAATTAAAACATCTTTAGAATTTTCTAGTGAGCTTATTTCTGTAGAACTTGCTTTTCTTGCCTCGATTTCTCATCTGAGGAAAAAAATTAGATATCTAATCTGCAAGTTTTATTTCTTGGAAAGAAAAAACTAGGGTAGAGGGAGGAAGACCCTCTGGCTCTTTCTGTGGAGTGCAGCATTTGGATGCTCAGCGTCTTGGTATTGATAATTGTACCTGTCTTTTCCTTTATCTCAGTGACTCAGGGGAAGTGACACAATTGGACAAACGTCTGAGCTCTTTCCATGTTAAAAGTGTGTATTTTCATAATCATAATTGGCATAAGGCTCACTACCAGACAGGTGGCTCTTGTTTTCTCTGCTTTGTGATATTTGTAATCCCCCACAAAGCCCAATATCCCTTTTCTACTGAGGATAGTATCCAGAAATCCCACATACGTGAACTTTGTT
This sequence comes from Grammomys surdaster, assembly GCF_004785775.1. Lineage (NCBI taxonomy): Eukaryota > Metazoa > Chordata > Mammalia > Rodentia > Muridae > Grammomys > Grammomys surdaster. The sequence continues at coordinate 460,671 of NW_021620801.1, read as the reverse complement.
TTAGGCAGAGGGTCTCTTAATGTTAAGCTTGTATATTGTAATGCCTGTTGGTTGGATCCCCTTGGAAATACTTATTTTTATTCTAGCTTACAGGCCCCAAGGTAGAGAACATTGCTGAAGAGAGAAGCTCTGACTAGGGGAATGTCAGCTAAATCAGGAAGTGTGGACAGTGCCCGTGGGGAGCATGGGGTCTAAAGTAAGAGTGCCTCACTGAGCTAGGGGCGTTTCATGTTGGGGCAAACATGCTGATATGCACTCTGGGCAACATGGATTTGTGCAGAGGATGTGACAGATGGCAGTATGGGGCATCAGAGAGAGAGCTCTGCTCCTCTGCATACATCAGGTTGGTTCAAAGCCTTCTCAGCATGTATATGTAGTGTTAACATTAATAGTGACTACCAGGGCTACAAGGATCAGTGTAAATTATAATCATTTGTCTATTGTGGCGATACAGGACAGCATATAGTAGGTTGCATTTCAGATGGATTTGATTTTTAGAAGTTTAAAATAACATCCTAACCAAAGGTGACATCCTCTAGCTTTGTAGAAAATGCATTTCACCAGGTCAGGCCACTTGCTCACGGTAGCAGATAAACAAAGGGGTCATTTTCAGATTCCAAAATGGCCAAAAAGTAGAAATCAAAAACAAGAATAGATAGGACAAATTCTGTGCATGTTCCTGATGTACATTTGCAAGGAACAGTCAAACAGCAGCTTTTGAGCACATGTCCCCATGCCATACCATGTCTCCATGTCACAGGAGTTCACCATAGTGCCTCTGGAACAAAGCCTGCTTATTGTACACGTTGTGATAATTAAGCAACTATATGTTTATCCTGATTGGATTTAAGGATTGTGAAGTTAAAGCTATCTCCCTCTTGCTTTCAGTGATAGCATCAATATCTAAGATAGTGGCTGGCACATAGAAGATGCTTAGTAATTTTCTGTTGAGTGATTAGTTGATTGATGGGTGGACGGATGGATGGATGGATGGATGGATGGATGGATGCATCTAAATATGAAGCTGCATTGTGTTCATCTTGGACAGCTGAAGGCAGCATCCAGGAGAGAAAGATTGTAAAGCTTTCTTATGTTTACACATTGAGATGTCACTCATTGCCATTCCAAGGTAGCAGTCATACCTATGGCAACCCCGCTCATTTTTAATAATCATATATGACTGTGATGTACATTACAATGTTAGCCTTTGATGTAAAGTCTAACAATTGTGTGTTATTCTGCAAGATAGTAGTGTCTCCATCACGATAAGTTTAAAACAAAAGACATTTATCTTATTTTTATTTTTTGAGATAGCGTCTTTTCCGTGTCTCTCTGTCTGTCCTGGAACTCTCTGTAGACCAGGTTGGCCTCGAACTCAATCTGCCTGCTTCTGCCTCCTGAATGCTGGGATTAAAGGTGTTCATCTCCACCACCCAGCCAAACAAAAGCGATTTTGAAGCACTTGAGGTTGTGTTGCTAGAAAGAGGGATTGAAAAGTTTAATGGAGTTATTAAGTTGTGTGACTCTGAGGGTCTGTGGTTTAAATATGCATTTGACAATTTATCATTGGCATATTAGAGTCTGATGAGCCCCAAACTTAAGTGTCCATTACTTCCCGGACACATGACTTTGTTTCATTCTGTAGCTTCTTGAAAGGTAGAGTTGGTTTTCTCAGTGCTCTGGTCTTTGAGCAAACAGGCCCCTTTCCTCCCTCTCTGTGTTTTCCAGTTAGCATCCTGTAGCATCAGCCACTCCTGGTTCCATCGCTGTTAGGCCCCAAAGATTTCACCTGTTCTTAGATAGATTTTAAATTTTTAATTAGGCTATGCCAATTTGCTTTCTGCTTTGATTGCTATGCACGGTGTCTATACTAATACCTATTTATTCCTCAAGAATGCAGTAAATATTTTATTTAGTCATCTAATCTTTGTCCTGTTAAAAGTACCGTTTATGTAAGCATAAAGGAAGAGGAGGTATAGGATAGGGGGTTCTAGGGAGGGGAAATGGGGGAAGGGGATGACATCTGTATTATAAGTAAATAAAATATCCAAAAAAAGAAGAAAACGAAAAAAAGAGTACTATTTATTTTATGGATGAGAAAGCCAGGGTGGGCCGGTAACTTCCTTACTATCTAGGTATAGTTTCAAATTAACTTTTAAGATGACTATACAGTCATGAGCAATTTTAAAAAGGCAGGAATATCCTCTATCCTTTTCTTACTGTCTCTAAAGACACAGTGTGAAATCACAGCCAGGTGCTGACACAGCTCTCTCAGAAGGCTGTCTCCCATTACCTTCCATTGCCATGCCCACCTCTCCATCTTCCTGCTCTTTCTGAACCATGTGACCCTTGCAACCCCATTTCCCCAATTTTCTCTATTCCAGAATGTCACATAAATATGCTTTGTAATCTTTTGGGATTGGCCTTTAAAAAAAAAAAAAACCAAACTCAGCATCACTTTCCTGAAAATTGTTTTATGCATCCATAATTTATTTAATTTTATTGTTGGGCAGTCCAGAGATGATGATGGTGGTGGTAGTGGTGGTGTTCTTCTGTTGTTTAGTAGTCCATGGATGATGATGATGATGATGATGATGATGATGATGATCTTTCTTCTTTTATGTAGTGCTTAGGGCCTTGGTTATCCAGGCAAGTGCTCTGCCATTGAGCTAATACCCCAAGCTCAGTTGTTTTTAACTCTTTCATCTACTGAAAGATTTCTCTTCTTTTCCTCTACTACTCTAAATAAAGTCTTAATGGACATTCCCTGGACAGGCTTTTGTGTGAACCTGTGTTTTGTTTGTTTTATTCTCCCCAGTATAAATTTTCTAAAATGCAGTTATGGGTAGTTGCATGTTCTGAACATAGAATTTTTATAACAAAGTTTAGAAATCTTTTCTACAGTGTATGTGCCATTTTACATTCTCAACAACAGTGTGCGAACACCTTGTTTCTCTGCGTTCCCCTGACTGTTTGCTCTAGCCACTCTGATGGCTATGGAGTGGTATCTTGTGGTTTTACCTTTGTGCTTCGCCTAATACCCTGGTAAAATGCTGTGCCTCAGAGTTGCTCAGAGTGGATGGTTTAGAGGGCCTCACTTTCATGTCTGATGGCTGGTCATCAGCTGTGGTGATGAGGGCCACGGTTGTCTCCTGTCATCCAACAGGATGAGCAGGCTTGGGGCTCAGTCACGCTCTAAATGAAGTTTCTAGTTGACAGGACCTTCTCAGCCCCCATTTAAGTCTGATTCCTTTATTTACTTCATATTCAGTTTCCGAAACTATGTCCTGAGGTCAGTCAAGGTTCAGGAGATGGGAAAACAGATTCTGCCACCCCAGGAAGGAGCTGTAAAGGTAGATGCTGAGGGACAAGGACATGGCAAAGAACAGAACTGAGCCATTTTGCCATCAGTCCAGCACATCAGACACCTAGATCAAGTGCCTTCAGCTTCTTTTTCTTCAAAACACAGGAAATACGTTTCTTAGTGAAAGTCTCATTCAACTCACAGTTGGGAACAGCGGTGTGTGGCTGCAATCCTGGTTAGCTGGGAGGCTGAAGCAGGAGGACCGAAGGCATTGGGCCAGCTTGGGCAATTTAGCAAGACCTCTCTTCAAACAAATTCAACTGGAAATTAGAAGGTGTATGTATGCATGTGTGCCCACATGTGTGTGTGGTGTGTGTGTCTGTGTCTGTGCGTGTGCGTTGGAATTAAAGATGCTAACATCCCCCTCAAATTAGCCAGTTCATTAGAGAACTTCTACCTCAGAATGGCTTCTGCCTAAATCATGGTGGGACATTAATACTTGGAGAAGATTTCTTTTTCATTATTCTTACAATATAGACTACTTTCTGACTATCTGTCTTTAGCTAAACAACTTATTGGACGGCCCTTACACTGAGCAAGGGTCTTGCTTAGCACCAGGCATAAGAGATAACAAGTAACATGGTACCTGCCTTGCTGTCTGATGAGAGCCACCATGTGCATCAAAGTGGCAAGGGCCATGTGGAATCTTCTACCCTGAGTCTGTGTCCAGACGTTGGACATGCTATCCTCTTACCAGGAACCACATGACCTTGATCCTTTAGTTTCCTTGCCCCAAGTATAAAATACCTCGTGTATCCATGGGCTTCTTACAGCCTTGCCTGTGGTCTGAGCTGAAAGATCACGACTCAGAGTAATCCATCTCTTCCTGTTGTTCTTCTTGTTTGGTGACTTAGCGATTATGAATAACACTTAATTTCAGTTTTGCTAAATAATGTAACAGAGGAAAAACACACAGGCAGGTATCTACAAAATGTCAGGCGTAGAGGTTTCCTGATAATAGGTTTAAAGGTGATGTTAGTTGTGACTGAGTTGTGTTTTAAAATCTCATAGTGTAAAATGATTTGCGAGTATAAAACAAACAAAATATTCATGTGGCAGACATGTAGAACCTACAGTTAATGATTTATGATCCTGGGGAGCAGGCAAGTGTGAGAGGGTTTGGAAGTTCTCACCAGTGCCAAGGCCTTCCAAGTTATTAACACAGCAGCCTGGAAAGAGGAGGCAGGCTTGAGAGACTTTGACTGCATCACATTCTCCGATGCTAATTTGGTATGTTTTCCTGGGCATCTGTCTCCTTCTGTCTTTCATGCTCTAAGATGATGTTTCTTTTAGTGATAATCATCTGGTGACAGGAATCCCACTGAAAATGCTCACACTCCACCCGAATCCCTCCCAGTCAAGGAAGGGCCCTGCAGTTCCTGGGCAGTATGAGACAGGGAAATGACTTGCGCTCTGGGGTTTTCAACCATAGTTTTCTTTCTTTTGTGTCCTAAGCAGATAGGATCCCAGTTATGTGGTGAGGACCACATAACCCCTCGACTTGCTTTTGTGGGGAACAAATGCAGCAAAGAATAGTTCAGCAAGCATCTCCCATAGAGGCAACCCAAGCAGCAGTGCATGTAGGTATGCAGGCAGCCCCCATGGGGTGCTATGGAGACTTGTGAGCCAGAACAAAAGGGTAACCACTCAAAATGCAAGGAGGTGGTAAGAGAATATACTCAGAGCCTTAGTCCTGTTTTTGAAATGTCAGGTCTACATTCCTTTGCAGGAAGTATGGTCATAATAGAATGAGGAAAATAAGCACAACCTATCTTACAACACAGCGCAAGGCATGCTGGTCCTTCCAGAGTGCCACGGTTGTGGTGAGGGATTGCAAACCTGTACATTTCAGAAACCATTACCAGAGGGACCATGCACAATAAATCTTTAAAGTTGCCCCAGATCACTTAGCTGATGGGCTTAAAGGCTCACTCAGACGTTAGAAGCACAGACATAGGAACGAGGAGGCCATCTCTCTGCTCCTCTCTCCTCTAGCAAATGTGTTTCCACAGCATGCCTTCTCTTGAGAGAGGTTGTGATCAACTTTCTTTGTCTCCCAAGGCATTGAGATGTTAATCTTAATTCTTATTTCCAGTGTCCTCTGGCTGGGTTACAGGATACAGTATCAATATATAAAAATCAATTGTGTTACTATATGCTAGCAGTGAACAATCAGACACTGAAGTAAAAATGCCATCTTACAATAGCACCAAGACTATGAAATACTTAGTAATAAATCTAATAAAAGATTGCAGCTGAGGTTTGTACCTCAGCAGGAGGATTCAGCTAAGCATCCAGAGGCGCTGCTTCCATTCCCTGGCAATACCGCATGAAAGAGTTGGAAATCTGTACACAGAACCACAGAGTATTAACTTTTAGGAGAAGTTAATGAAACTAAATTCATGCTACAATGTGTGTGCATGGTAAGAAGGCACAAAATTGTTATGATACCTGGTTTCCCCAGATGGATATACAGAGTCTGTACATCCCAGGAGGGTTTGCTCTTGAAAAGATGAATCTGAAAGACCATTTAGAAATAGAAAGAATCCAGAGTACCCCAAACAGCTTTGGAGAGGATAGATAAGGCTGAAGGATGAAGTCTCTGACCTTAAGGCTTCTGAAGCAGTGGTAATCAAAAGAACGTGGTACTGGTGTCTTAATAGATGGATAGTCCAGTGGAACAGAAGGGAGAACCAGAAATAGAGCCACAGCTTTATAAACCGAGTTTAGACTAAAGGTGTAGAGACAGTTTGAAAAGGTTTAGTTAACTAATAAAATGAGCACAGAGCTATTCCTTATGTAAGATTGAAAATTTGAACATAAAAGTGAATTAGGACATGTTTATAAGACTTAAAACTAGAACTCTAATAGAAGACAGCATATGCTTTGCTGGATTGGACAAAGATTTCTTAGATATAATCCAACTGAACAATCAATTATTAAAGAAGTCAATATATTGAAACATCACTAAATATATTGAGATTGGGGACAAAAAGTAAAGCTCATATATGTCTGATTCTGCAATTCAGAATATATAAGTTACTCTCAAATTTTAAAACAAAAACTACCTACAAAAATGGGCAAATGATTTGAATAGATACATCACCAAGGAAGAAATATGGATGTCAAAAGGGCACATGAAAAGATGCTGAATAGGGTTAGTCATTAGGAAAATGCAGATGAAAACTCTGGTGAAATCATACAATAGACAGATTAGAAAGGCTATAATTAAAACAAACCCTACTAAATGTTGACGAGTCTGTAGAGGAAATGAAGCTTTCTCTCATGTACTACTAGTAATAATATAGATTACCGTGTTCATTTTGAAACATAGTTTAGAAGTTTTCTGCAAAGGAAACGTGTATCTATCACAAGATCTGCATCCTAACGTTTCTAAATATGTACTCCAGAGGAGAGAGAACTTGGCTGTATGGACACTTCTGTGTCAATCTTCGGAGCAGTGTCCTCCATAATATCTGAAAACTTCAATCAACTCCACTGCCCATCAGCAGTTGGAAAGGCAAATGCGTAGAGTCAGATCCACATCCATGCCAGAAGCCCTCAGCAGTTAAATGCACTGAGCTTTTGATTCCATGCAACCATGTGGATGAAGCTCAAAAAAATTACCCAAAGTATGAAGACCACCTATGGTATGACTTCATATTCTCTGAAAAGATGATAACCTGTAATATTAGAAAGGAAGTCAGTGGCTTGTGTGGGAGTGGGGAAGGGCAGAGGGGAGTGGTATCAAAGAAAACTGTTGACTTCTGGTGTTGGCTATGTTCATCATCTTGACTCTTGTGACAGTTTCACAGGGAAATACACTTGGGAAAATTTAGAAAAACCTACACTTTGAAGTAGAAGTTTTGTTGTACTTGGACTGTGTTCCAAAGAACTGTTAAAACTGGCTCTGCCAAACACTGTGGCAGCCAGCAGAGCACAAGTAGACTAGGGCTTTGGGTGAGTGCTCTACCTCACAAGGACCACGGGTTCTATCTTTTGACTGGAAATGGCCATGGCTCAGCCGAGAAGGTGGAACAAGCATTGTTGACACTGATACAAAGATAAAATATTTTAGGCACAGAAGCAGTGGGTAAAGGCTGAGGCAATTGTGGAGGTGGGTGAAAGCAGAGGGTGGAGAGGGGCCAGACTACACAGTTCATCTTGTCATCCCGTAGTGTGAGGATATCAGCCCACAGGCACAGGAGAGCTACCAAAGGTCTTTTATCCGAAGTGTCAGGTTATGTATATGTTCAAGGAAGATTATTCTCACACAATATTCATGGTGATTAAATAAGCACAAGATTTTAATTAAGGATATTTCCATGTATAAAGATTTTATTTGAATACTTCTTATGTAATTATTTTGTTTGAATGGAACTCCAAAGAAAATGGCATGGAAAGTGACCCACTGAATGCCAGCCACATAGCTGTACACATCTGGGCCTACAGTCTTGGTTGTCCTGGCATCCTCTGACCTCAGTGACATAGAGGGCACACTTGCCAGTCCTCCTCCAGTAGCCTTTTGTCACAAGTTTTCAGATCAGAGATCTTACCCAAGTCTTAATTGTAAAGAAGCACATCAGAATGGAGCCAAGGATTACACTTGGCAGCCAGGAAGTTTAGAAACTATCTCAATGTGGTTACATCAGTGCTGCAAGCTCTGCCCCAGGATATAGTGCAAAGTGCCCTGTAGTTTTGGAAGCCAGCATTGCAAAGGCAAGCACTTCGTCCCTAAGCTTGAATGATGCAGTTTGGGTACCCTTACAGATGCTTGCATTACAATGCATGCATGACCACTGAAGAATGGAACACTCTGATGGGTCACGTCTGTCTGTCTCCACCCTGAATACTTTACTATCTGCTAACCCTGTGTACTAAATCTGTACTGTGCCAAATTTTCCATTTAATTTCCTTTCAAGATACAAAGCTTCATGTATTTCTCTCTCTTGGGATTGGTCTTTTAGCCATGTGTATTGTAAAACAGGATCTGCAAGAGATACCTCTCTGTACATCTGGGAGAAACAAAGACTTCTTAAGGTATATCACCTTTTAATTATTGTAATTAAAAAACATCAGATCTAGCATGTATCCACATTTGGTGATTTCTGGACATGACGATCATTGTAATGGAATTTTATAGTGTAATGGAATTATTGAGGTCTATGTCATAGGATTTTTTTGAATATTTGTTATCTTATATGTTGGGACAGTTGAGATCATTCACAGCAAACAGTTTTGCATTTGTAAAGCTATAAAGCAACAAAACAACAAGAGCTAAAAACCATGAACCTGTGAAATATCAATGAGAATATCTTCACGCCATGAGTTTGCCATAATGTAATTATTCAAAGACCTGAAAACTTGGAGAGACAAAGTGTGTCCTACGTTATTTTCACCTCAGAAAAATGACATCATCAGACTTATTCTCAGAGATCAGTGGTTAGCCCAGGTTTAAATTAAGTCACACCCACTAATTGCCAGTTGAGGGGCAGAGCTTGTCCCCTGCTGGGAACCAGCTGAGACTCTGCTCCTGTGGTGTTGACACACAGGACCTTGCTGTTGTCAGGTGAGTTCCAGCAAGGGAACTCATCAGCATCAAGTGTTTTCTTGGAAATAGTATCATTTAAACCAACCGACTCCACTTCCTGTACACTAAATATGCAGTAACATTCTGGTTAAAGAAAGGTGAAAAAGTTGTTTGTAAATTGATGGGAAAATAACTGTTATAATAACTCCCATTGCAATAATAATAATACCCAATAATTATAAAGTACTGTGTACCAAGCACTTTTCCACGTGCTTCACATATGGTTACTAATTTGAACCTCATAGCAGCTCTGGAAGATTAATCTTTTGTTTTCCTGATATGTGTCTGAAATACAACCTCAGAGAAATAAAGTCACGGAGCTTGGGAGTGGACGAGTTAAATTCAAACCCATGCAGCCTGTTGTTAAGACTTGGTGTTCAGAAGTAATCTGCTGATGGCTTCTCAGTTGTAGACTCTCCTAAAGAAATAATATTGAAAACATTGTATATGAAGAATTAAATGGCATTAGCAAGTAGGACAGTGATACTGCTATGAGAATTGAGTAGTCACAGCATGGAATGCTATGCCAGGTACTTTGCAGGTCCTATATAGTGCTCTGTGTGCATTGTATCATCCTCTTGCTGGCTGGTTCTTATCAGTTTATCACAAATGTAGACATGTCTGGGAAGCAGGATCTTAATGGAAGAAACACCTCCATAAGATTGACCTGTAGGCAAGCGTGTGCAGTATTGTTTTAATTTTATTTGCTGTATCAATTAATTAATTGTTTTATTAATTGGTTAATTCATTGATTATTTGGTTTAATAGATTAATGACTGATTTGGGAGGTCCCAGCTCATGACATGGTGGTGACACCTCTGGGCAGGTGGTCCTGGGTTATTATAAGGAAGCCGGCTGAGCAAGCCATGGAGAACAAGCCAGTAAACAGTATTTCCTCATGGCCCGTGCCTCAGTTTCCTACCTTGAGTTCATCCTTCGATGTCAGTGATGGATTCTGGCCTGAGAGCTAGAAGGTAAAATAAACACTTTCTTACCCAGGTTGCTTTTGCCCATGGTGTTTTTTTTTTTATCACAACAATATTTATTTCACCTTGGAAAGTACTGTCCATCATGGAGAGAATTCAGAAAGACTATGAAGGAACACTGCTTAGTGATGGATTCTGGCCTGAGAGCTAGAAGGTGAAATAAACCCTTTCTTACCCAGGTTGCTTTTGCCCATGGTGTTTTTTTTTTTTTAATCACAACAATATTTATTTCAGCTTGCAAAGTACTGTCCATCATGGAGAGAATTCAGGGAGACTATGAAGGAACACTGCTTACTGGTTTGCTTTTAATGGCTTGATCAACCTCCTTTTTTATACAACTCAAGACTTCTGCCCTGCTCCCGAGGACTGGGCCCACCCACATCTATCATTCATTAAGAAAACGCACTACAGACTTGCCTATAGGCAGTCTGATGGAGACAATTTCTCAATTGAGTTTCCTCTTCCCAAATAACTCAAGCTTGTGTCAAGTTGATAAAAAACCAACCAGGACAGGGGTGTATTATCATTCTCATTGAATAAAGGAGAGAGCAAAGTTCTTAGTGGCGAGTTAGTAAGTTTGATTTAGGGCTCAAACCCAAATCCTCAACAAAAATGTTTAAACCCTGTGGCAAAAAGTAATAAAAATAACTCAAGTCAGACTATTATATGAGTAAGCTGCCTACAGAGCAATAGTGATAAAAACTACCTGGTATTGGTACAGAGACAGGCAGGAAGATCAATGGAATAGAATTGAAGACCCAGAAATGAACCCACACTCCTATGGTCACTTGATCTTTGACAAAGGAGCTAAAACTGTCCAGTGGAAAAAGGACAGCATTTTCAACAAATGGTGCTGGTTCAACTGGAGGACAACATGTAGAAGAATGAAAATTGATCCATTCTTATCCCCTTGTACAAAGCTCAAATCTAAGTGGATAAAGGACCTCCACATAAAACCAGATACACTGAAACTAATAGAAGAGAAGGTGGGGAAAAGCCTCAAATACTTGGGCACAGGGGAAAAGTTCCTGAACAGAACTCCAATGGCATATGCTCTAAGATCGAGAATTGACAAATGGGACTTCATAAAATTGCAAAGTTTCTGTAAGGCAAAGGACACTGTCAATAAGACAAAACGACAACCAACAAATTGGGAAAAGATCTTTACCAATCCTTCATCTGATAGAGGGCTAATATCCAATATATACAAAGAACTCAAGAAATTAGACTCCAGGCAACCAAGTTACCCTATTAAAAAATGGGGTATAGAGCTTAACAAAGAATTTTCAACAGAAGAAACTCGAATGGCCGAGAAGCACCTAAAGAAATGCTCGGCATCCTTAGTCGTCAGGGAAATGCAAATCAAAACAACCCTGAGATTCCATCTCACACCAGTCAGAATGGCTAAGATTAAAAACTCAGGTGATAGTAGATGCTGGCGAGGGTGTGGAGAAAGAGGAACACTCCTCCATTGTTGGTGGGACTGCAAGATGGTGCAACCACTTTGGAAATCAGTGTGGCGGTTCCTCAGAAAATTGGACATAGCATTACCCGAGGATCCAGCTATACCACTCCTAGGCATATACCCAGAAGGTGCTCGAACACATAATAAGGACATATGCTCAACTATGTTCATAGCAGCCTTATTTATAATAGCCAGGAGCTGGAAAGAACCCAGATGTCCTTCAACTGAGGAATGGATTAAAAAAATGTGGTATATTTACACAATGGAGTATTACTCAGCTATTAAAAACAATGAATTTGAGAGGTTCCTAGGTAAATGGATGGAACTAGAAATTATCATACTGAGTGAGGTAAGCCAATCACAAAAGAACACACATGGTATTCACTCACTGATTATTGGATATTAGCCCAGAACCTTAAAATGCCCAAGATGCAACTCACAGGCCACATGAAGTCCATAAAGAAGGAAGACCAAGTGGGGGTGATTTGGTCCTTCTTAGAAGGAGCAACAAAATACTCAAGGGAGCAAATATGGAGACAAAGCGAGGGACAAAAACTGAAGGAGGGGCCGTCTGAAGACCTTTCCACCTGAGTATCCATCCCATGTGCAGTCACCAAAGGTAGATGCTGATGTGGAAGTCAGGAAGTGCATGCTGATAAGAGCCTGATATGGATGTCTCCTCAGAGGTCTTCAAGAGTCTGACATATTCAGAGGCAGATGCTCACAACTAGCCATTGAAGTGATTATGGGGTTCTCAATGGAGGAGTTAGAGTGAAGACTGAAGGAGCTGAAAGGATTTGTGGCCCCATGAGGAGAGCAACAATACCAACCAACCACAGCTCCCAGGGTCTAAACCACCAGCCTGGGAGCACTTATGGAGGGATCCAGGGCCTTAGCTGAATATATAAGAGTGGAGGGCCCTGCTGGGCACAGGTGGAAGATGAGATCCTTGACCTCATGAAGGCTGGACGCCCCAGGGGGTGGGAGTTTTGAGGGTGGGGAGGTGGGATTGGGGGGTAGATAGAGGTTACATCCACAAAGAAGAAGGAGGAGGTGTGAGGGGATTGGGGGTTCCTGGGTGGGTGGGGGATGGGGTAAGGGGACAACATATGAAATGTAAATAAAACATCCAATAAAAAAATTAAAAAAAAAAAAAAAAAAAGTAATAAAAATAACTCAAGTCAGACTATTATATGAGTAAGCTGCCTATTTTGAAATATAAACCATGCAATTAGGTTTGAACTTTATAAATATGCAAATAATACACACTATATACATAAATTCTATATATATTATATATATCCTATACCTGATATATATATCAGAATGTTTTGAATTCCTAAGCAGTGTTTTATTTTCACATCTTAAATAAGTAATAGCCTTGGTGCCTGCATAATGACGCGTCAATGCTTGGACCTTACTGTCAGGAGCAGGACTCTTAGCCTCTTGTGCCATGGCTGCTGGAATCTGTGGCCTCCTCCTTAGAGTGAAATATATACATGTGTTGAGTAGGGAGACATAATGAAATGGTTATCGAATATTAAGACATCTGGATTGTAGCAGTCTATATTCCTTTTTGTTGTCATACATTAGATCTTGTAGTGACTATAGTAACCACTATAATGGTGCTGAATATAGAGACTATTCTGACACACTCACAAGAGCTGCAGTGAGATATGAGACCATCCATGGCTTCCGTTGGTGACAAACGCACATGTCTGTTAATACTGCCATGGATGCTCATGGTGTCTGGAATCATAATTGGAATTCCAACCTGAGCTTTAGTACCTCCATGAATTCTATCCATGATTCTCCTCAAGCTCAGAGTACTCTGGCTGGTACTGCTTAATCTTACATTTTTCAGGGTAAGGTGCTCTTCACATTTGGATCTTCAGAACGTTTGTCTCAAACTTATAAATGGATTTTGAGTCCCTTACTGATCCATATAGATCTTGAGCCCAAAGTGTTCTAGGACTGATAGTAAAATATTTTTCTCTCTGCCTGGGTTGATGGTTACTTGCCTGCTCACCAACTATAAAAATGCAGCCCGCCTCGTCATGGAGTTTATGTTTCTGAGAGAAGGCGACAGGTAAAGAAACATACTCTTAAGGATAGGATGGGACACAGGTGACAGGGGGGCTTGCTTAGGATAGCAGTGACAATGGTAGCAGTTTGGCAGAGGTGTTGATGATAAAAAGAAATTACAAATTAAGTTACAGTTTAATTACAAATTAAAAGAGGGGACTAGAGGCCATGCTTCACCCCCTGTCTCCGTGTACGTTTGCAGTACCATATGCTACGATAGCATGCTAGTTCATCTATCCAGAAGCGTTATGGAACATCCACTTCATGTCACAAACTAGGTTATCATTGATCTGTCACTGGACTCTCACAATTCTTTGAAACTCTACCTGCTTTTCCAGAGGAGGAACCTAGGGCACGGTGATATGATGTGGCTGCCAGGGGAAGAGGCAGTCATTTGCATTTTATACCACTGGTACCACTTACTCTTGCCACCATTTCCAACCTACTTTCCTGGAGGGGCAGAGCCAGTAACTGAGTGGATTAGCTGCTCCGTTTCCAGGGAGCCTCTGGGACACTGACTTGGACTAACACGATATATAAAAATGGTAATTTTTTTCAACAGAAATTTGATAAACTTGTTAAGGGTGGATTAAGTGCATCCTGGAGTTTGGGTTGCTGTCTGGAAGGAGGAAAGTGGATTTCAGGTTAATGGATTCGGAGGCAGATTTCTTTGTGCTTGACTGGCTTTTGATGAGTTGGTCGTATGGTAGGAGTTCTCTCAGGAAGTCTCTGTGCCCTCCTGCCTTTCTGCTGTGCTGTTTTAGTCACTGGTGTTCATTAATTTTCAGGCTCACTTTTTTTTTTTTAAAAAAAAAAAACCATCTACTCCCCTTTTCAGAAATCCTTTGTCACAGTTTCTCACATCATTATGCTTTTGTGCATCATGAAATATTTTCTCTCACATTTAGGGTCAGACAGTGCTCTCCTGCCTGCTTCCTGTTAGTGTGATTGGCTAATTACTACCCTGCTCAGAGCCTACCCTTTTACCATTACAAAAAGTGCTATGAGTAAATATCCTCTAAACTCTTATAATCATTAAAAATGTGTATGTGTGCATGCATGCGCATGCATGCGCATGTGTGTGTATGTGTGTGTGTGTGTGTGTGTTTATGGTAAGGTTAAAGGAAATTTCAAAAGAAAACCAATATGACCATAATTCTGTTATTTATACCCAATGATTTTGATTTCTAAGTATTATCTGCCACACCCTACGTTTCGTATGCCCAGTTTTACGTCCGTATCACTTGTATCTTGCTGTCCACATTTACTCTGTTGTAAGTACTTTCCCACGTTGATCCATTTTCCTGATGTGTTTAATGAGGATATACTGATGCTCTGGCCGATTCTGCTGCCGGCTGCTGTCGGCTGTTTTTCTGTTGCTTGTCTCCGAGTGCCTCACCTTTTGAAGTGCTTCGTTATACCTCTCCTCTTAGTACAGCATCTCTCTTGAGAAGCTTTCTTCCCCTTCGCCCTTGGAAAAAAATCTGTCCAGATGCTGTGGGCACCTTGCCAGCCCCTATGTGTTGGCTCAAGACCTTGTGCACGCTACTGTGTCATAAGCACATGAGGATTATCTGTGAGTGTGAACATGTGGGGAGTTCTTGCACTAGCAACTGTCTTCACATCACAGTTCCTCTGCAAACACTGCCTTCTGGAGAAAGCACAGCTAATCTATAGCATTAAGATGGACGGGCATTGTAGACGGAATTTACATCCACAGCCATTCACGCTGCCTGTTAGGCAGTTCAGCACCAAGGAGAGTGACTGTTGCTTTAGTTTGGGTTCAAGGTCAGCGGAGGATTTACTGTTTAGGCCTCTGTGATGCCATTGGCAAGATGTAATCTTTCCATAATAGATGAAAAGCCAAACCCTGAGTAAGCGTGCTTTAATAATGGTGAGAGGGCTCTCAGAGCTGAACACTGAGGAAATATTAAAGTTCACACTCCTGTAGCTTAGGCCTAATTGAAGCAAACAGTGCTCATATTTACCTTTGGGTTGTTTGTTTTAATATCAATTCCTGGAGCGCTTCATCCCACATCGCCCAGCCCCCTACACACAACTGCTTAGCAGTCCATTCCAGCGGCCCGCCTGCTTTGTGTCTTTCTTCCAGGCCAGAGGACAGATTTACAGTTTCCTTTGTGTGCCTTGGAAATCCTCGATGTGGTAGCCTAGCCCCCTTTCCCATGTACATCCCAGTGCTGGAAGGCACAGCTTCCTCATTAGCTATTGGTTCACTGGGGAAGAAATGACTTCAGGGACTGATTAGGGTGAGCTAAGCTCTTTTTGTCTGTTTCTATAACAGGTTCTTAGAACCATGACAACGGTGCCCAGAACCTGTTTTCTGAGAAGCCCTGGAGTCTCCGGCTTTTACTGGAAGGGAACATTAACTTGTGCCCTTCCTCATGCCCCATGGTCTGAGATTTTCACTAAGATGGAAACATTCTTGGCGATAGAAAAGAGTGAAGAGTGCTTTGTTCTGGGAAAAAAAAAAGAACAATAACAAAAACCCTTATACAGACAAGAGAGCCACAGTTCCAGGACTCATTTATTTCCTTCCTGTCTGTGGTGACCCCTGTCTAGCACCCCACCCCGCCTGAGCCAGGGAGGGCATTAAATCTCTTCAAGGGACACTAGAGCTGTGGGGGGTTTCTTCCAGTGTCACAGGATGAGCTCCTTGGGTTGTGCCCTGGCCATCTTCTCAAGGGCTTTAATAGAGCTTGAGGATTTATGCTTGAGAGCCCCCTGGGATGGACCTATTAGAAAATGTAGCACAACTGATGCTTAGAGAGTTTCCGAGTTAATAGAAAACATGAGACTCTGGCTTCCATTAAACCTTCCAGTGGAGCATGATGAGAGGGTGGCTGCGTCCTATTTGCCCTCTGGTTTCTTCTCCACGCACCTGTGGTGAAACTTACTGTTGTACAGTAACTTGTTTGCTGTTGGTCATTTTGTTTCTAAGGAACAGCGATAGCATTTAAGCATATTCCTCAAGTGAGATTATCAAGGTAGCCTCCTGGTTACCTTCTCAGCTCTCCCTTCTTCCTCCCCAAGCTGTTTATCATCCAGTAGCCAAAGAGATCATGTCGCAGTCTTTCCCAGACAGAAAGAAGTTACAGTGTGTCTGACCTCAAAAGCCCAGACGTCAGCTTAAAATTTTTTTCTCAGACACCGTATTAGTTACTTTTCTGTTGCTGTGACAAAACATCATAGCCAAGGCATTTGTAGAGGGAAGAATTCATCTGGGGATTATAGTTCCAGAGAGGCAAGAATCTACCAGGGCAGCAAGTGGCAGATGTGAGGGCGGGAACAGAAGCTGGGAGCTCTCACATTTTCAGATGCAAAGTAGATGACAGCCTTTTACTCTCAACTCCTTCCTCCAGCAAGGCCACACCTAACCTTACCAAAGGGTACCACCAACTTGGGACCAAAGGTTCAAATGCCTGAGACTACGGGAAACATTCTCATTCAAACCACCACACACATTCACGTCCTGTCTCTCAGATGAACTCTCAGTTCAACTTGTGGAATATTTAGAATCTTAGCCCCTCCCATCACTCCCCCCTCCTCCCAAGGGAGCCAGCACTGTCATCACGCCTCTTAGGGAGTGGTGGTTAATTGTCTGTGCTAACAACTAGGCCATGGGTGCCCAATTAACTGCCAAGGTATTTACCAGAAAGAATTCTCTCTGCCTGATACTTATTATCTCCTACCCTGGACCATTGGCACTTCATCCACTGTTAGATCCTTTTGTTCTCAGGCCTTTGGGTTTTAACTGGTCCTGTATCACTGGCTTTTCTCAGGGTGTGTGTGTGTGTGTGTGTGTGTGTGTGTGTGTGTGTGTGTGTGTGT
>NW_021620801.1:439319-443322 GCF_004785775.1 Grammomys surdaster | reverse complement strand
TGTGTGTGTGTGTGTGTGTGTGTGTGTGTGTGTGTGTGTGTGTGTGTTTGCAATTTAACTAGAATGTTATAGTATTATCCTGCTACGAAGGAAAAGAATTTTTGTCTGTTGTTGATTATTAACATATCCCCACCACAGTGCAGAATCCTGGCACAGAACAGACACAAGGAGAATATTTGTTGAATGAATGGATCATGTAAGATAGCAGCGAACAGCTGGTGTCAATTAATCTACTTAGTTGGAACTGGGGAAACTATGACAGAAGTGGGAAACAATATAGACTCCAAAATGTGCCCTTGTAGGCTGGTGAGCACAGTCCATAAAGGGACAGCCCTGTTTAACCGTGAAGATGGAGAGGCGGATCCTGGGTGCTAGCTGAAAAACAGTTCTGGACAGAAGTGGAATAGAGGAAGCACTTAAGCAGAGGCCGGCAGAGTTTAAGACAGTGATTCTTTGCAGTAGTAATTGAAGCAAGTGCTGAGCTGAGTTGCTGATCCTCGAAACTACTATGAATATATGAGACAATTTCAGAATCTTTGGGACAAAATATCACCCACATATGCTTGCTCTAATGAGATGCCACAGAAAGGAATTGTTCACACAGAACCCAGGGAGAATGAGCTGCCATCTTGCTATCTCCCTCCAGCATTAACGTCCTTTGTGTCTTTTTCCCTAAAACATCCCTAATATACAATTTAAAAGCTATTGGTTGTAAAGCACTCCTGTCTGAGAAGCAGTTAATAAAAATGTCGTTTCTTTTTGAATGTGTATGAGACATGGGGTATATAATAGAGATAATGTGAGTGCCACCTATTAACCCTTGTAATTAATTAAGAATTAACTCTATTGTCTATTCAGTGTCAGAGAAAGGTAGTTTACCTTAGAAGTGATACTTTTAGAATAAGATATATTTCTTTATTTAATCTTAAAGAAGTTTTCTATAAATTATTATATGTCTATATAATTAGTTATATTATTGCTTGTTTGTTTAAAAAAACTGCTTAAAGACTTTTACATGTAAAGTACTAAGGCTGAATTTAGAAAATTGCTCTCTTCCTAGAGGTATCCTATATTGTGTACTCTTGGGGACTATGTAAAAGGGCTTTTTCACAAGAAATGGTGTGATATTTTTAATGCTTTATGATTATATTTGGAAAAACAATATCTTTAGGATAGCATTTCCCTAGGCATTTCACCTAAAATACACAGAATTTGTAAAGAAACTAATTATGTTGATCAATTTAGTTCTAAAGTCGAAATTTTCAAAAGGAACAGAGCACGGATTTAAAAGCATAGTCCCCATTTTCTTTCTGAGCTGGATTAAGTGAGGCTGAGTGCCTGGCCTATGTGCGGCGTGGGAAAGAATAAGAATCAGGCCTCGTATCTACCCGAATTTGCTGTGTAGAGTCCACTGTGTGTTCAGTGGGATTGCAAAATTAGATGTATGTGAACTTTAAATAATAAAAGTCAAATAGATTAAAGATATTCACCAATTATGGCTTTTCTGATGACACATGTTTACTCAGATGGTTCATTCTAGAAAGTCTGGCCTAGTTTTCTTCCTTATTGAATGTGTTCTTACGTGTACTTATGGTAAGTATACATTCTAGGTAAAGTATGTGACTTGTGCCAGGGAGTGGTGCCCTTGTCTGGAGAGACTTGTGTGCTGCTAGTCTCAGGTCCTTGCCCTTAATGCTTGAGATGTGTGAGCCTCCATTAACATCCAGACCATTGGGTGCAGAAGTAGTATATATTGCCATTATCATTCCGGAAAGAGCAAATGTGGGGGACTTTGGGAAGCAGAAATACCAATTTAAGTTATTATTCCAAAGCTGATCCCTGATTCTGGAGGTGTCTTGACTTTATTACACACATCGTTGCCTTGATATTGGAAAGCACAAGATCCAACAGTGAATGCATTTGCTGGTCAGTATTTTTTTTTTTTTTAAAGTGTAAAACTGCCTTCCACTAGAAGTCTGCAGAGTGGATTAGGTCTGAGTTTAGGAATATACCTTCTGGTTCACTGGATTCATCCAAGTTCAAGTTGGCTGTATTCAAGGCTCGCCAAGGTGGTGTTTCAGGAGTGAGGTGCAGGAGGACTTTTTGGGTGGGAAGTTAACAGTCTGCTTCATCTCTTTTCATCTTCAATCTGGCGTCCTTGTCTTCATCTTCTTAATAAAGACTGAATATTACAATGTTCACTTCCATTGAAGTTGGGGAGGAGTTGGAAGTACGGAGTGGTGGAGGTGGTGTGCTGGTGATTATGATCGACATGAATTGTATGCATGTATGACATACTCAAAGAATAAATAAATACATTTTAAAGTATTATTTTAAGTGATATAAGTTATTTCTCCAGATAATATGTGGCACTTGAGTTTGTCCGCCGCATCTGTATGAACAGGAACTTAACTTATGACAATTTTCCCAGTCTGTAGTTACACACTTTTTATTCCTGCATCAAGTTAGGGCATATATATCATAGTATTTCTGGAAATTAGTAAAAGTTGTTTTATCCAGTGATATGTTTAGGCTTATATCATGCTAACTTCCAAGAAAGAATTCTTAGTCCCGGCACACTAGACACATAACCTGTTGCAGAGCCTTTCCAGAGGGACTAGGCAAGGTATCATGCTTCCTGTGATGATAAATTGTGAAAAACTTCTTTGCCACAATGTGGGGAAATACAAGAATTTTTACAATAAAGCTCTTCATGTCTTGTGGCCTACATTAATAATTAAAAGATCAATAAGTACACTCTAGGAGAAATTTTTACACAAATATAAATGTATACAGTTGAATCAATAAGGTTCACTAAACAATGTTCCTGGCCAAGTTGACTGAGAGCACGCAGAGTGGATGTTTTTTAATCAATAAAAGGAGGGAAATGGAGGAAGTTAGTCCTGAAAATGGGTTTTGATCATCCTTCTCCACTGCTCAGTCTACCTTCTCTTATGCTGTGCTCTTCTCAGAAGTTGGGAAGCACCAGCCTTCAAGGCACCCTGCTGTGGTCAGAGCAAAATGGATGGCAGGCCAGTGTTTTAAACTTCAACTTTCAGTGGCCTTCCTGTGTGATTGTGTGCACGTGGGGCATGTGTGTGTGTGTGTGCCTGACTCTGTGTGTGCGTGCGCATTGCATGTATGTGTTGGGGTGAGGGTTGACCTTTTTTTACCTTGGGGATTTGGGATTGGTTTTGTACATGGTCTTTTGTCACTTATATTTGATTTTGCTTCACATGTTGTCCTTCCTTTTATAATTCCTGATTCTACAAGTAGTTACATTGTTTAAAGTGAATGATAACTAATGTTGTTGCCTGTTTTCAGTTTGGTAAGTAACATTTATTGGTTATATTAGTGATTTTTCATATTAGAGAAACTAGTGCATGTGTGTGTGTCTGTGTGTGTGTGTGTGTTTGGGTGTCTGGGTCTGCATCTATGTCTGTCTGTCTACAAAATCCCAAGTTGTAATCATGGCCTTAAAAACCTCTGTTACTAGATTTTTTCCCCCTTAACTGTCATGCTTTTGATGCATTTAAATGTTGGTTATTTTGATCATTTTTTCATGTATTTTATATGTGTGTGTGTTTGCATGTGCACACATGTGTATGCCATAGCAGGCATAAAGAAGTCAAAGACTTCTGAATGACAGTTCTGTCCTTCCACCATTGTGGTCTCAAGGTTTGAACTTTGGTCAGGCTTAGTTGTGAGTGCTATTTGTTACCTACTGAATCATCTTGGCCCATGTTGAGTGTCTAAAGAATAAAACTATGTTTATTTTTATTTAAATGATAAATTTCTTCTTCCCCATATTCTTCCTTCCTCCCTTCTTTTTTCTCTAGTTCCTCAGAAACAAATCTGGTTTTAACCGGTCTATTTGAAGATTATTACAATCAAGAACTCCCATGCCCCCTCTTAAAGATTGGGCATCATGTGAATTATAGTTTAAGGGGAGACACCGCCCAGGCCATGGTTGGCAGTGGTGTCGCCCAGGCCATGGTTGGCA
>NW_021620801.1:398859-439309 GCF_004785775.1 Grammomys surdaster | reverse complement strand
CCATGGTTGGCAGTGGTGTCGCCCAGGCCATGGTTGGCAGTGGTGTCTCACAGGTGTATTGTCAGCACAATTTTCTCATCTGTAAAATTAAGCTTCAGAGATCTTTAAAAATAGAAATAACAGCAAATTCTCAGATCTCGTCATCTAGAACATTCCCCCATTCTTGTGAACGTATCCCATGTATCTGTTCCAAACGATGCAAATGAGAGCCCCCTCCTTTGTGCCACATTTTTAAATTGCTTTTTTTCTTTTTGCTCTATTTTCTCACTTGCTGGTTATTTCATTAAACGACAGAGTTACTATCTATGTACTCATGTTAAAAATAAGTTCCTGTGGGTTCTGTGGGTCTTAGTGTTCTAAAACCCATACAGCAAGGGTCTGAGGTTGACCTCTGGTACTGTTTGATTTGTCTCACTGCTTCCTGCATGACAGTTCCCTTAGAAGGGAAGGCAGGGTGACTTCCTAAATCTCAACCCCACCTTCAGGCTTGCAAGAGTTGAATGGCATTAGATCTTGTTGTCTTTCATTTGATGATGGATAACAATGTCTAATATGGAAGACCTTGGGCATTGGGATAGTCCATCCATTTGGAGCAATTTCCATGATGTTCTGCTTGAATGTAAACAACATGGAAGAGCCAATTCTTGAACTGATTTTCTGAGGGCTCCTATTAAATGAAGTGGCTTCAAACAACAAAGAAGTGTTCCCAAAGTTCTGGAGGTTTCTGGGTCTGAAATCAGGTTTGCAGGGCCATGCTACTCTTGTTACTTGAAGGAGAGAATCCTTGCTCCCGTTACCTTCTGCTGGCTTACTAAACACCACTGACCATCCTTGGCTGTGCTGCAACCCTTCAGTCCCTGCCTCTACCACTGCAAGATGTTCTGTCTACTGTCTTTTCTCCTGATGACATCAGTCATATTAGGAGCTTCCTAATGACCTCATGCCAACTATATCTTAAAAGACTCTTTCCAAGTACAGTCAGATCCAAAGGGACTGGATATTGGGATCAACATATTTTAGGGGAAAGACAGTTCAACTGATAAAATTTTCTGACTTTTTCCCCCATGTTGAAGATGTAGGAAGTCTTTGTGAGAGGGTCAGCTGCAGGATCAGCAATCCCAGCAGTATATTTGGCAAACCATTTGTCTGTACAAGATAAAACGAGAGAGCTTTTAAGAGAGTGCTTTTGGTGCCTTGAAAAACTGGGTATTCGTTTTTTCTTTGGCGCATCCAGACAAAGTCAAGGCTAAATCGCCACATCGGGTAGGGCTTACTCTAATGCCTTTTGATGCTTCTGACATGTTTGTAAAGCCTGAGATTCGTTTGTGCATGGAGGTTATTATCTTTCAGTTCTTTGTGTGGAAAATAACTGAGATGATGGTGCCTGCCAATAGCACAGTCACTGTGCCTGCCATAAAGTGCTATTAGGACCCGGCACTGCTTCTGCTGCAGAAGGCATTTTATATACAATTTACCGTACTTTTTCTTATTGTTATTTCCCCATGTGGTTGGTACACACTTACTTGAAGTATATGAAATCTTTATAGTTTTTGTTTTGCAATCCCATAATGCTTAGATTTCTGTGGGGTGAATATGTGAAGATATGATCATGTATCTTTCAGTCATAAATAAAGGATACCAGGGAGGGACAAGATCTAGCTTGGAATAAGCCCAGGGACTCTTTTTTTCTCCAAATGACAGTGCAATTAGATGTAATTTATGTCAGTGATATGAGCTCTGGTTGTCTGCAGTGTGGACCCTGGCTTTTCCACATCTGTAGCAGGTGGACAGGTAGGGAACCTGTTTACTCCTGCTTTCCTGGGGCAGAGCGAGGGCAGAGAATATTCAGTGGTTGCTAAAAGCCAAAGATCAGAAACTTCATCAGCAGGCACCACTGCCTGGCATGCTTCCCATGCTGAACTTTCTGGGTCTATCCTACCAATCAATTCTTGGGATTCATGTTTGAGAAAATCTTGCAGCAAGATTTAACAGGGAGTACATTTCAGTACCCATTCACTTTAGTAGTAAGTATATTGTCTTTTTCTTAAGGATAGCTCTTGTTATTGGTTCCTCAGTATTGAAAATGAATTCAGTTTTACATTAAAAAAAACAAAACCATAGGTGGCTGATTGGATAGTGACTTTTTTGATACATATATTTTAATGACTTAGCATAAAAATGAAGCTAATTGCATGAGAATCCAGTTATAGAGGCTTAAACTGTTTATATGTCAATTGCAAATAGTAGTCTTTGGTACTAAGGATTTGAGGTTACATCCTGATGAATAAACTGAGTGAGATAACCATGCATTCAGTGTCATCGTGTCCTTAGTCATAGGCAGTGTGGGAAGACAAGTCTCAAAGTCTGTGAGTCACAAAGCAGAGGTGCATCCCCGAGTTCACCTTGTCCAGCTCCCGAGTTCAGGCAGGCCTGTCCTGTGGCCGTGTGAGGCTGCATAAGACAAGCTGAAAATGTGCGTTTTGGAGTCTGCCCACTAGATACAACTGCAAGGGGCATCAAGTGGGCCTGGCGGTGTTACAAGCTTTAAAAATTATCTTCAGATTACAAATGACTCCTGTAATGTTTGAAGTGAATTCTGATGCCGTTAATATTGATTTTAATTTTCTCTCCCCTTTCCTTCTCTGCTTGGGATAAAATGTTAATTAACTCTCACCTGTGAAGCCCGCATGACTCATATTGCTTGTTTAATTTAGATTACAAGCCCATGGGGCAAGCTTCCTTTCTTTCCTCTGCAGTTACTAAGGGCCCCGAAGGCTAGAGTGCCTGTGTTCTTGTGCACTGTGACAGGCCAGCTGCTCTCCCAGGGTGCTGTGCTCATGGTGTTTACAAAGAAGTGTACAGCTCAGGTTGCTGTTTTGTTTTATTTCTTTTTTTTTTTATTTTAAGCTGGAACATATTTTATTTTGCTTTAGGCTGGTTAGACAGTGGCTTCATAAGGAACACCGAGCTAGACACTAAACCAAAGTGGAGTTTGAATGCATTTTGAATTATGTTGGTTATTCTGAGTCAAAAGCAGTTGTATCCCTCAGATAAAGTTTATTTTAATCATTTCCAATCTCCAGAATAGTTAGGTACTTCCCCACACTGGGCCCCTATATTATTCCCAAAGAAAGGGAGACAAACAGGACTGGTGTCAAACTTAAAATGGTTCATGATGAAGGAGCACAGGTAGCTATAATATTCTGCTTAGAAAGACCTTTAGCAGAATTGTTTTTTTTTTTAAATTAAAAACTCAGTCATTTAGTATAGAAAGCTCAATACATGGAGCATGACCTAGAAGTAAGGCACGTACTAAGATAATTCAGCCCCCCCCCAAAAAAAAATACCAAAAAAACCTACTTTTTTTTTAAAAGTACCTCAGCAGAGAAAAACCTGTTTATTTAAGACAGACTTGGAAAGGCCAGCCAAATTAATGAAGTTGAAATTAGAGTAGTTTAGAGTATATAGTAATTTGGTGTGATTATCCAGGGCCATTACCTAGAACTTGGCTGAGTTCAGTGGCATGGAGAGGAACCCAGAGAGAATGGACTTGTCATCTCTGATGGCTCCTTCTATCCACCCAGGAAGCATACTGTGTTAATGCACAGGTAAGTCACAACCTGAGGATGAACTATACCAGACAGAAGGACCAGGAAGCTGCACTGAAGATCAATAGCAGGTCCAGGGACAGAGGAACACTGACTGAGGAGACAGGAAGCTTCCAAAGCAGGCACTGCCAAGTTGAACTCTACAGGATGTTGGGGAATCTGGAGGAAAATCACTTGGTGACTGAAGGAAGAGACTAGAAGATGGCAAGAACTCCCATGCTCATGGACTAGAAAAATTTATCATTGAAAACGGCCCTTCTAACAAAAGCAATCTGCAGACCTGATGCCATCCCAATACAGACTCCAAGGTCACCCTTCAAAGACAGAAAAGCAATCTAAAAATGCATGTGGTTTGGCTTTCCTGTCTTTTTGTTTCTACAGTTGGCTCCTCAATTTGAGAGGACACCCTTGACATTGTAATTCTGTTTCATTTGCCTTAACATTAATTTTGAAAACTTGATTCCACTTTGAATGAAAAATGGGCTTTGTCGAAGTGAGGGGAAGACACATGACAGAGAATACTCAGTGCATCCTAGGCTTTTCTTACTTGTTTCTGTTTGGTTCTGGGAATTGTTTCTAGGACCTACAGCCTACTAAGCATTTGCTCTGCCTCAAAGTTACACCCCATACGACCAAGATTCTTTGATTAAGGGTGTTTTTTTAATGCTAGTTTATTTTTAAGATAAACTTACCACACAGAATGCTACAGAAATGTCTTAATAAATAGTTGAAAAATATGAGGGTTTTGCTGGTTACTATTAAGACATTTGAACATCTTTATTTTTGCACACCATTTAAAAGTTTAATATTTTGAATGCTAACTGTGTTTATATTAGACATGTTTTTTCTTCATAAAAAATGCAAGGGAAATGATAGCCTAGACCCAGTTAAATTATCCAAAACGCTAAATTTTCAGAGTAGGAATACCTAGGTTTTCAATAATTTAATCAGAAGATTGGTATTTAATCTGTGTTAAATACTTGTTCAGATTCATAGGTTATCTTAGCATATATAATTGTATACAGAACATATTTCAGGTGAATATGATTTGGGTTATATGAATATAGAATGGTAGATTTCTTGTTTTTCATTTAAACATTTCTTGAGGGAAAGCCTTAGCCAAAACAGGTGACCTTTCTGGACCTTAGTTCTCTTATGTAAATTAAAAGAGAAAGAGAGAGAGAGAGAGAGGGAGAGGGAGAGGGAGAGGGAGAGGGAGAGGGAGAGGGAGAGATTGATTTTGGACCAAGTCTCAGAATTTGTGGTTATTCTTCTTTTTGAAATTGAGGCATGGCACTTAATAGAAGCTCACTTTGCTATTGCAGTACATATAGCTGAGGTGTAAGGTTAGGGGAGGGTAGACAGTCTTGTAGCTGTTTTAGTATTGACTATTTCCATATCTTGTGAATTTCATCTTCTAGTCCAGTAGTTCTCTACCTGTGAGTCACGAGCCCTATGGAGGTCACCTATCGGATACCCTGCATATCAGATATTTACATTAGAGCTTATCATAGTAGCAAAAATTACAGTTATGGAGTAGCAGTGAAAGTAATTTTATAGCGAGGAGTCACCACAACGTGAAGAATTATATTAAGGGGTCACAGCATTAGGAAGGTTGAGAACCGCTGTTCTAGCGAGTTAGAAATGAGCTACCACCTCACCTTAGTTAGAGAAGTCATAATTAAAAAAGATAGAATAACACGCTGATGAGGATGCTTAGACACACCCATGCAGCATTGGTAGGGATGTAAATTAGTCTAATCATCATTGTAAACAGGGTGGAGATACCTCAAGTAACTAAGCAGTGGCCACCACATGATGAAGAAGTTCTACTACTGGATACATATCCAAAGAAACAAAACCATTAAAACAAAGAGATACTTGTATTCTCATGTCTATTGAGCTATCACAGTCGATAAAGTAGGGAATCAGCCCAGATGTCCATCTATGGGTGTGTGTATAGAGAAGAGAGCTATATATACAGAGAATATCATTCTGCCAAAAAGAATGAACGCCTGTTATTTGCCACGATTTCCATATTGGAAGGGAGTCAGTTATTTTTAGCATAATAGGTCATAGAATGATAAATAGTACATGTTCTTGAACTCATTTTTGGAAACTAAAACATTTATCTTATTGAGGAACAGAGTAGAATAGTGGTCATTAAAACCTGGTGGGGACTAGGGAAACACAGAAGGGAGGACCTCTTTCTGGTTCTGAAGCATAGTAGCAAAACTATTGATTAAAATAATCTTTGGTACGTTATATTCAACCAAATGAATGAACCTGAGGGGGGAACAATCAGGAGCTTAGCTGGCTAAAGAAAGAACAGAATCTTGTCTCTTCCTTCTCATCCTCTCAGATTCTGTGTGTGTATATTTGTGTTGTACGTGTGTGTGCATTTTCTCACATGCCCGTGTGTGTGTGTGTTGTATGTGTGTGTGTGTTCTTACATGCCTCTGTGTGTGTGTGTGTATGTGAGTTTTTGTGTCTTCACGAGTCAGCCAGAGGTCAACTTCAGGTGTGGATCCTCAGGAGCTGTCTACCTTGTATGTTTTGAGGCAAAGTCCCTCACTGGAACTTGGAGCTTGATAAATCAGGATAGGTTGGCTGGTAGACCAATAAAACAAGTCTCTGCCTCCCTGCAACTCCAGGAAGGAGATGCCTGTTGGTGTCATATTACACTGTCCTGTGGACTGAACAACATAGAGGCCTTGTGCCTTCAAAGGCTAGAAGAGGGCATTGCATCCCCCAAAACTGGATATTCAGACAGTTGCCAGCTACAGTGTAAGTGCTCAGAATCAAACCTTTGTCCTCTGGAAGAGCAACCAGTGTTCTTTAACCGCCTAGCCATTTCTCTAGCCCCAAACTGAATTTCTCAATGACACTACATGCCTTCCATTTACCATTTGAGAGAACACAGACTGTTGTTTCTCTGCCTTTTGGCTAAGATCAAGTATGAAATGATTTTTCACAAATATGCATGATTGAATTGTAAATGTGGTTCATTTTTTCCTTGACTTGTTTTGTAGAACAAGTGTTAGTGACACATTACCCTAGAGGAATTAATAGTCAGATAAGTATTGAGAAGTCCTTTGTGTTCTGTTAGGCTTTCTCAAATCATGAACATGCTCCAAAAACTTTGGTTGTAGAGATTTCTTTCAATAGCTCACAAATAAAGCCTGGCAGTGGCAGCACACGCCTTTAATACCAGAACTTGGGAAGCAGAAGCAGGTGGATCTCTGAGGCCAGCCTGGTCTATAGAGTTTATTCCAGGACAGGCAGGGCTACATAGAGAAACCCCTGTTTCAGAAAAACAAAACAAATAAACAAAAAGTTCACAAATGAATTAATGTGATTCTTATGTTTTTCCATAATCTATTACCTCAAAGAGTTACATGTTGGAAAACACGGCCTACAGCATGAGCTGTTCAGGTGCTCTCCGAGGGTTGGGGGGTGGTGGGGTGGGGGGATTAAATTCCAGGAGGAGTTCACAGCAGTGACTCATGCCTGTATCAATCTCGATGGATGCTTTTATTCCAGGCCTGGAACACAAATGGAGAGTGAAAACCACCACCACCATCACCAACCACTCAGTTTTATATCCCTGCAAAGTCTTTTCCCCAGCATATATGTTGTCAAGTTTGTCCTTCTACCTACGAGATGTCTCAGTGCTTTCTGATAAACCTGTCAAGCTGGAACCAATCCCTGGGATCTCCATGGTGGAAGGAGAGGACCATCTCTCAAGTGTGTGCTGCTGAGAACACACATGTGCACACACACTCTCTCTAAATAAATGTGATAAATAAAAAGCCCCGTGAGTCAGGCTTTTGTTGATTTTATTCTGTGTTGAGATGAAGCCCAGAAGACAGTGCTGTGGCCTGTGGATGTTAGCCCGGTATGATTCACAGGCCCCTTGTCTCGTCATGTCTCCTGCCCTTTCTTTACTTTTCTCTAGGGACAAAAACGTATGTAAAGATCAAAGAGGAGTGACAGCGGGAGAAACTGGGTTTATTAAAACCCAGAAGGCATCAAATTGCACTGGCATCTGGCACTGTGGTCTTTAGTACGCTAGAAAACTGTACAGTTTTCTGTACTTGAAAACTTGAAAATGCTGCATAGGAATTTTGGGTTTAAATGTAAAATGGTGCTGGGCCCAAGCATAGAGCAGGTCACAGGCGGCAGCTCCGTAACCAACCCTAGAAAACCGAGAGAAAGAGGGACTCCCAGGAGCTTTAACTCAGGCAGCATCTCAGGTAAAAATGAATCACCCGTGATGTCTGCTGTTAGAAGTTCTAATCCAGATGCTGGCCTCCGAACTTATACTACTCAGACCTTGGAAGGGCCACTGACAAGAACATCAAACAGCTAGAGATTGACATCACTAATCTGAAGAAATCCCCCGTTTCACTGTCTGAAGAAATCTCCTAAAATCGCAAAGATCCTTATTGGACTTGATTTACTCTATTACAATAGAAAAGGTTGTGTACAGCTCTTGACTGTGTACAGCCTTAAAGAAGAAGCTTGCCTTTACATAGACAAGACAAGGAGGGTTAAAGAGAGCGTGAAATAGTCAGTGAAGGCCCTAAGAAAAATCAGAGAGAGAAAGAGACAGATGAATGCTGGTACAAGAATTGGTTTTCAGCCTCTCCAAGGTTGTCAACCCTATTTCTTCCCATCTTGGGACCATTATTTGGGTTCTTTTTGCTTTTTTCTGCTGGTCCCTGGCCCTCAAATAGGCTGACTAACTCTGTGATACAACAGATAAGTAATTTGGTAGCAAAACCTACTCAGATATATTATAAGTTAGCTATGGAGGACCACGAGACTCAAGATGAGGTTGTTACTTTATACAGGGTGTTTCCAAAACCCATCTCCACCCAACCTAGAAGGGGGGACTTCTGCCCCTAGACCAAGCAGAGAGGGGCCACCCAGAACCCCCTCTGACAGGCGATCTAAATTCTTGCTTAGGCTGCGAGGTTAAGCACTGCAAGGGAATATAAATAAAAGATAAAAATATCTATCTGGGTTCCCTGAGGGACAAGCCTGACTGCATAGGGGTTGATCTCAAGAGTATCTCCTCTCCAGGAAAAAGACATTGGGACCGGTATGGCCCTCATGCCTCACTGGACAACGACAGGAGGACTGGAGCCATTACATGGTCCCCTTCAAATACTGGAGGTCAGGCCTCTATCCCTGCCTTCACAAGTTTAGAATTGCCACAGCCCTTCTATACTTAGAGAAGGGAGGAGATGTCAGGGGCAGCCCTGCTTACAAGCTGAAGGCCTAAAATCAGCCATAGGCCTAAAATCAGCAATAGGCCTATCATACATGTATACTAACACCAAGTCTTGGGTCTCAGTGGAAAAATACTGAAACAGATTGCTATAAGCTAATGTAAACAGGCAGTTTTTGTGACAATTTGCCAGCCTGAGTAGTCATAGACCTTGTAAATAGGTAGCCTTGGCAGACAATACCAACTTAGATAAGGACAATTGAGTCATAGGCAGAGTCATAGTGACTTGTCCCCTGAACCTTCACCCAGCCGATACCCGGTTCTGAAGATATCTGTATTCCCCCTGAACACCCACGCTCCAGTGTCATCCCCTTCCCCCACATCCTGCCTTTCTGTGTTTATAACCCCTGTGTGAATGAATTACGATTTGAGAGAAAATAAATTCTTTAAAAAAAAATGTAAAATGGTTTCTCATTAGGAACTGGTCATTTTGTATATTCATCTAACCTTTAAAAATTTGATTTATTTAACGTCAGGGACTCCATGGGCAAATATATATATGAACTTCAGCAGGTAAATTCATATTTAAAACTTTTAAAAGTTGATACTATTTTCTGTGGTTTCTAATATTTAGTGAGTGAGGAGAGTGAGGACGAGAGTACAGAGGGACTACCTAATATTTTTCCTTTATACAGTCATCACTTAATTGAAATTTCCTTTCTTCAAACTTCTGCCGGGTTTTCTTCTGCACCCTCTGCTTCAGTAGGCACATGTAAACTTTAGGGTTACCTTTGGCTGTGCTTCCTGTACTGGCCTTTGGCTCTGCTGATCTCAGGGAAGCCCACAGTTAGGCAAACTTGCTAGAACAGCTTTGTAATGACTTTCAGCTTGCCTGTGTTGTCTGTCTGCCAATAGAGAACATACATTGTTTCCGTTTTTATTTAGGTCTACTTTGTGTCCAGGATGAAGACTAGTCCAATCTGGAATACCCCTTACAAAGGCAGGCTCAGATGGTTAAGAATTACCTTTAATTGCTGGATTCAGAGGAAGGCATTGTTCTTCAATTCCCAACTTGTTTAATGGATGTGCTGAGGAATTTGCTTGAGAATGGTTACAAAGAGTATGTAATTTAATTCCGTTAGTCTGGTTTGGGGGACATTTGCCATTGGTGTGGAGTCCAAGGTAGTGTAAAATGCTCCTAGAAGTAGCTTGAAGGCATGTAACATATGACATGTATGATAGATAGGAGACAGCCTAGAAGGACAGGGAGCTTGTTTCTGTAAGACTTTGGCTGATGGACAAATGTCAACCTTTTCTACCTAAAAAAGACATTTTCTGTTGAGATGTTCAGTGGTAAAGGTGCTAGCCACTGAGCCTTATGACCAATCCCACCCACACTGTAGAAGGAAAGAACCAACTTCTGTATGTTACCTTCAATATCTATATGTGTATTGCAGTGTTTGCACTCACGGACGCAGGGGCACATAGGCACATGCATATGCACACAAGTGTATTCACACACCAAATAAAAAAGTGTAAACGCTGCTGGATTTAAGAGATCCACATCTGACCTCAGTAGAATTTCTGCTTCCCTCACTGAGGACACTTATCCCTGCCCTTACACATTTGTTGAGTGAGCTGCTGGGTAAGTTTAGCAGTTTGTTAAAGCTCACATGTGTGATAGACATAGCTCGGAATGGAAGAATTAAAAACTTTCAAAACAGTTTAAAATCTTAGTGTTCTTTGTCTTTATGTTGGATGCTTTTTCTGTTTCTTTTTGCTTTTTTCCTTTCAACTTTAGGCTGCACTTTGTCCCTTTTTGCACCCATATATGGTTTTCTTAAAAAACAAACAAACCTGTTATGATAGTGCACTCCTCTAACTGTAGCGAGCATCTTGGAAGGTTAGCGCATAGAAGCTGCTCTCTGACTAGTGAGGAGAGCCAAGGAGCCGAGGAGGAGCAGCAGCGAGCGTCGGCTATGTTCCTGTTTGGAAAGCTCTGGTGAAACATAAATATGTCACAGGAGACAAAAGATACGTCCTTATTTATACAATTCTGGCTGCCTAGCTTCTGCCCTTGTCTGGGAGAGGAACATGGGGTTGGCTGCAGTCTGGCGAGCTCCTTTGAGGTTTATCTTTGGACCACCTCCCGGCAGGAGACTAGCCTGCTCCCCGTAAGCTCTGCACTTCATGTTGTGTACGTGGGTGATGTTGGCAGAAGGGATGAATTAGCCATAGTCCATCCTTTCAAGTCATGCATTTCAGGGAACCAGGGTCCGTGAAAGTGCCCATGTCAGGCTGGTATTGATTGGCTTGAGGTTGCTCAGTCAGCGGGGATGGATACCTTGTCCCATTTCCTAGAAGACAGAGTTGAGAGATAAAATACTCGGGCCGGGCGAAGGCTCCATGAGTTAAGTGCCTGCTGTGCCTCTCTTAATGAGGACCTGAGTTGAAATCCCCCCAGAACCATGTGGAAAGTATTTGGGTGGCCGTGTGAGTCTGTCACTCCAGCATTAGGCAGACAGAAACTCATGGATCTCAGACGTTCACCAGCAAGCCGGCAGAAATGGCAAGTTCAAGTTCAGTGAGAGACCCTTTCTCAAACAAACAAACAAACAAACAAACAAATACAGTAGAGAAGAGGAGAGGAAGACTACCAGCAGCAACATCCACATGACACACACACACACACACACACACTTACACATGTACCACACACATTCACACATATACACATATTCTTTCTGTCTCATACACATACACACTCACACCTCACACACCACTTACACAGACCACATACACTCATATACACACCACACACACATCACTATATACACACTCACACATAAACACACTCAGTCATATACCATACACACACACTTAAACACACACCACACACAGTCATATTCTCTCTCCCTCCCTCCCTCCCTCCCTCCCTCCCTCTCTCTCTCTCACACACACGCACACGCACATGCACATGCACTCACACCACACACCACACACCACAAATACTTCTGGACTGAGGAGATGGCTCATTTAGTAAAGTGCTTTCTGTGTAATCCTCAGGACTTGAGCTTGACTCACAGTGGCACGTATTTCCAATCTCAGTGCTGGGGAGAGGGAGACACATGGCTCACTGGGATCACTGGCCAGCCTACCCGGCCTAAGCAGCAAGCTCCAGGTTCCAGAACAAGACCCTATCTCAAAAACAAGGTGGATAGTTCCTGCAGAATAACTTCTGAGTTCCTTATGCATGTGCACATATGCATCGTCATGTGTGCAAACGCACATACACAGTATACAAGTAACATGACATGCTTTTATACTACTTTTTAAATTCAAGTCATGGGGCTGGAGATGGCTTAGTTGTTAAGATGACTTGAGGCTCTTCTATAGGACCTGTCCTGACCACCCATGTCTGGTAGTTAGCTGACAACTGCATGTAACTCCAGCTCCAAAGTGTTGGTGTGTTCTTCTGGACTCCATGGGCACCTGAACTTATATGTATGCATACCCACATCCAGACCCATAAATATACATATAATTAAAAATAATAAAGGGCTGGAGAAACGGCTCAGTGATTTGGTGGCAGGAATGCAATGCCCTTTTCTGGCCTTTGGGGGCAACCGCACACGTGGCAACCACATACGTGACATACAGTTAGACAACAAACACATACTCATAAACAAAAATTAAAAATGCTATTTAAAGAGGGGGCCAGGGAGATGACTCAGTGGTCCAGAGCACAGTGCGTTCTTGCAGGAGTCTCAGGCAGAGTTTCCAGCATCCATATCAGGATCCTATAATTCTCAGTACAGACAATCTGACACCTGCTTCTGATCTTTGTGGGCACAAGGCAGTCATGTGGTATGCATGCATAGATGCTGGCATTCACAAATACACATACAATCAAAATGTTTATAAATGACTAAAAGAAGTCTTAATAAATACCAGTCTTAAAATCAATAGTTTATTCTGTCATTCAAAAGTCAGAATAGTCTAGATGGGCTACATGGTAATTTAGAGAGGTGTATAGTTCAGCCCTATGATAATATTTGAATTTTCTAAAAGCAAGATCATTTATCTCACCTTTGTCCAGCCAGACATATCTGATCCCTCCCCTTGTCCAAACTACCTATGCTTCCATGAGGAGACTAATAGGTCCACTTCTACCCGCCTTCCTACAGACAGCACGATGTCCTTCACACCTGAGTAAGATTCTGACAGCACCATCTGTACTTTCTTTAGACATTCATCAGTTAATAGAAATCTAGCCTCATTCAGTTTCTTAGTTGTTGTGAGTAGTGTAGCAATAAACATAACTGTGCAAGAGACACTGTTATGTTGCCTTAAAATTCTTCAGATGTGAAACCCAGGATGGACGACTGGTCATAGGGGAGTCCTAGTTTGAGTTTGGAGTGGAACCTCCGTATTGTCCTTTGTGGTTGGCTGCACCTGCTTGCGTTCCCATCACAGTGCATGAGGGCGCGCACACACCCACACGCAGGCATGCCACCAACACTGCCACTCACTAGCATTTGCTGCTTATTTCCTTGATGCTACCCATGCTGACAGGGATGAGACAGAATCTAAAACCTGTTGTAATCCTCACTTCTTCATGACTAAGGAAGTTAAACACTTTCTTTAAACACCTACTGCCCATTTATATTTCATCTTTAAAAAAAGATTCATGTTCGTTTTTAAAAGTATGTGTTTGTGTGTGTTTGTGTGTGTGTGTGCACATTTGTGTGTGTGTGCATGTTTGTGTGTTTGTGTGAACATTTGTGTGTGTGTGCATGTTTGTGTGTGTGCACGTTTGTGTGTGTGTATGTTTGTGTGTGTGTGTGTGTGCATGTTTGTGTATGCGTGTGCATGTCTGTGTGTCTGTGTGTGCATGTATGCATGGGTATGTACATATGTGGGTATGTGATTGTGAGTACCTGCAGAGACTAGAAGAAAGAATGAGATCCTGGGAACTGGAGTTAAGTTGTGAGCTTCCTGACAATGGTGCTGGGAACGGCACTCTGGTCCCTGCAGGAGCAGTACCTTCTCTTAACCATGGAGCCATCTCTCCAGCCTCTTTCCTTTTTCTTTTGAGACTTGCCTATTGAATTTGTTACTGCATTTATCGATGGGATGGTTTCATGGTTTTCTACTTAATGTTTAGAATGTTTAAAATAGAGTCTAGATATTTGTCTCTCGTTGGATATCTAGTTGGTAAAGATTTTCTCCCATTCTCGATGCTGAATCTTCACTCTGCTCATGGTTTCCTTTGCTGCACAGGAGACTTTTAATTCACTGCTGTCCCTTTTGTCAATTCTGAGAATTATTTTCTATGCTGTTTGAGTCCTTTGCAGAACATTATTTTTGCCTCTGCCCAAATCTTCAATTGATTTACTTTGAGATATTAGCACAGGCAGTGTCTTTGACTGGAACTGGAAGTCAGTATATCAAGTTAAGTAACCTAGACTCAGTAAAAAAAAATAGCATATTATTTTTTCTTATTTTTGCAGTATAGTGTGTGTGTGTGTGTGTGTGTGTATGATACTGTAGTTGAAAGAGGAACATTGAGATGGGAAGAAGACATCTTAAGAAAGATGGAGGAAGAGGAGGGGCCTAACGCAGATGACATGAGAGCAGGAGGGCTCCTTTTGCATTTTAAGAAAGGAAAAGGACCAACAAGCCAGGGAACAAGGGAATCAGGCAGAGTAGCTGGGATTAATAATAACTAAATTTAATGAGATGTGTGAAATCATCCCCATGAAACCCATTAATTTGTCTACTATCTTAAAAAACAAACAGAACAGTAGCATCAGTTTTCTGTAGGTATGCTGTGTGTTGCCCCACTTGCAGCAGCAGGCCGCAGCACTTATGCTGACTGAACAGTGACGGTATACTTCTTGGATGGGATCAAGGAGCAGCTAAGTGCCTGCAAGTTGCATGTGTGGCATGGGGAGGGCTCTCTTGAGAGCAAAGGTTAGACTGAGCTGTGGAAAGACAGACAGACAGAAGAAAGAAAGGAAGGGTGAATTAGTTAAATGTAAATTGGAAAGATTCCACATTTTTTAGGTTCGCTTTAGTCTGTTGTTGATTCTCCTCCAAATTCTCTTGCTGGAATCCATTACAGAGGCATGCCTTGTTACACCTCATCCGATCTGTATTTCTTTCTTTGGGTCTCATGCGTCCCCGCTGTTGTGCTTGTCCAGTCAATGCAGAAAGACACAAAGAGGTCCTTGTGCGAGGTGCACGTACATAAGAGTGTTTCATCTTTGTGGCATGATCCCACTGCCAGGGAGAGAGGAGTGCCCAGAGGTTCGGGAACTCCCTCCCTTCCTGTCAATGCTGGAAGCATCAGTGGAACAGATGCCAAGGAGCAGGAGAGGCAGCACGCTAATCAGAGGTGGGGCGCGTGGAGGAGGCCAGGCCTGCTGCAACAAGCGCTGTGGGCTGCCCATGGGCGCCAACAGGGGCCATTCCCGTTTGTCAGCGGCATGCGCTTCCTCTCATGCGTGAAAGCCTTTTGCACACATTTGATTTATTTAATTGAAAGGAACTGATGGAGAAGCAAAGTAGACAGTTCCATCTGGGCAGTAACAAAAGAAACATGAAAAACGGACCCCAGGAATATTTTCCTGGTGTTCACAACATTATTTAAAAGATCTAATGTGATGTCATGTATGATTTATGTGGTGTGGGTGTTTTCCG
Source organism: Grammomys surdaster (assembly GCF_004785775.1). Classification (NCBI taxonomy): domain Eukaryota; kingdom Metazoa; phylum Chordata; class Mammalia; order Rodentia; family Muridae; genus Grammomys; species Grammomys surdaster. The sequence goes on along the minus strand of NW_021620801.1, from coordinate 423,760 downwards.
ACTGCGTTTGAAGCAGATAGGTTTTAGAGTGTAATATATTGCGTTGCTTCAAGTATCAAAACTGCTCTGGTGATGAGAAGAGATAGTGTGTTGTAGTGCTGATCAGATAGCCCAGAGTAACTGTCTTCAGTGGTAGAGCTTATATTGGGACATTTTTATCCTAATGAAATATTCAGGATTCTCACTTTCTTCCTCCTGTAGCTTGAGGGTTTCGTCTAACTCTCTTACTCATCTCTCTCCCTCCCCCTCCTCTCTCAGTCTCTGTCTCTGTGTCTCTGTCTCTGTCTCTGTCTCTCTCTCTCTCTCTCTCTCTCTCTCTCTCTCTCTCTCGTGTGTGTGTGTGTGTGTGTGTGTTTCTTAAGGCATCTGTATAGGTCCTTTAATACCATCCCCAATATGAAGAAGCGGCACAGCCAGACAGTCTGGGGTCCCATTTGTAGCTATGATGTCATTTCCTTTTTAATTTTAAGTATCTCCAGTACTCTCACTTCTTTGCCCTGGCTTTCCATTAATTGAAAAAAAATGAATATCTTTCCAAGGCACTTGTGCTCATGGAGTACTTTGTAAGGGAAAAGATTAAGAGTTTAAAGTGTGTTTAGGAACAACAGAGTCATCTGTCTTCCAGTTCTTAATTTTCAGCTGGAATTCGTGATGACGTCATCTTGGAGCAATCCCGACAGGGAGTGTGCACTACACTTCCACAGCTCCCAAGTAAGCTTTAGAGACCGGAAACATTTAAATGATCCTTGCAGATTCACTTGCATGGATCTTGCTTTGAGTTGTGCTCTGGGCTTCAGTGCTAGAGAAGTGAACAGTAGCCCACCATGTGGCACTTCCACGCCTGCTACAATTCACAGTGCCCAAACGTGGCTTTCCTAGAAAACATACTTCCATATAAAAAGCTGCACAACATGTCTTCCTACAGGACAAAGATGCTGCCTGACAGCCTTGTCTCTCTTATGGTCTGCCAAGGTAGAGGCTGAGGTCCAGGGTCAGTGATCCTTGCTGGAGACTGAGTTCAGGAGCCTGGATTCCTTCCTGTGGAGGAGCGGATGGGGGAAAGCTGGGAGTTCATACTCTAGGAGAAAAAAAACCCAACCAAATGCCTTTCCCTTTTTGCCTTTTTAAAGGTTCCCTTTTATAGTGATGTCATTGTCCTGGACAGATACGGCATGTCTTTTAGGTTTCCTCGTGGTCCAGATGGATGCTGCCGTGTTTGTGTGAAAAGGAGGATGCTATTTGGGGAATGTTTCACATTCAGACTGGGATTTGTAATCATTCTTATTTCTTTTTAGCATTTGGGTAAAATGTTCCCAGTTTCTCTGAGTCTTGGAATCTGAACTGAATTCATTCGAAGGAACATGCTTTTGTGATCATGGACAAATGAACATTCTTTAATACCCCCGGTAGCTAGAACAATGAAGGATGTTCCCTACTCCTGTGGATTTGCCCTATGTGTACATGTGTACAAGGTGGTATACGTGATGTGCCTCTCATAGCGTCTAGAACTTAAGAAGCACCAAATGACATCTACTACCACATGTGCGCATGTGGACAGAGGCTGACCTGGGTGTTTTCCCCATTCATTCCTCATTGTATCTGTTGAGACAAACTCTCTCACTAGGCCCAGAGGTCAGTGACTTTGCTAGGCTGGATAGCCACTGACTCCCAGAGATCCTCCTGTCTCTGCCTCCCCGGCACTGATATCATAGAGATGTGTTGCCACTATGCCTAGCCTTTCATGTGGGTGCTGAGTATTGAACTCGGATCCTCACACTTGCACATCAAGCACTTTCCCAGATGAACTATCTCCCTAGCCTACCCCACACTCATCTTAAACTTATGTCTGCCCTGTCTGTGACAGTCATTGAATTCCTAGTCCTTGTAATCTGCGTTCCTCTAGGGATTTTCTTAGCTCTCCCAGGTCTGCCATACATGAGGTGATCCCTCATCTAGCTAACCTGGAGATACCTGGCTAGCATTTTAAGCATTAACACTTATATAGAGCAAGCATATTTCCAAATTGACTTCTACCCCATCATCTTTTATGATATTTTATTATCTGTATTTTCCAAAAGTGAAAACTGAGACTTACCAGTGCTAATTCCCTCCTGTTTAATCACATAGCCAACAAGCTGCTGATCCAGTTTGAACCAAGTACCTTCTGATGGGCTCTATGTCTATGTCCCTGTCTAAATGCAGCCCTATAGCTGTGGTACATCCACCATAGAGCAGAAAAGGGGACAGTTGTTTTCTTGGCTTCTAAATCTTTTGGTATTTATTGTATCTTTCCATAGCTAACAAGCATTGAAAGTTGAGTGAGCACAAAAAGGTACCATGTGCTACAGTCTACATAGATCTGTTCTTAAACTAGTGGCAGGCCCACTAGTGCATTTGCTGGCTCTGAAACTATGGGACCCTTCATTCAAAATGCAGGACACTGTGCCTTCATTTCTGCAGACTATTTATGGTAGGCTTTATTTATTTACTTCTTTCATTGTTCAGTATAATTCAAGCCAGAGAAGAATTTAAATCTTAAGTAATGACTGAAATTGTTTTAAATCAATGTATGGGGGCTCTAAACTTGTAGATGGAATTCCTAAGGTTATGCAACGGAAACACTACACCATATAATCAGTTGTTTTTATTTCGCTTAATGGGATGTCCACACTCTACCTGCTTCTTTATGCTTTGATTAAAAAAAAAAAAGAGTGAAATGTGTGAGTGGCCCCGCCTTTCTGCTGTGCTGTCTGGGACAAGCAGTTGGCTACTGCTAAGAGTGTAGTTGTCCTTTTCTCTGTGTGGAGATCAAGTTCTTGCTCAAATGGGAAGCCCTCCTTGGGCTGTCTGTGTGCTTACTCCTGCTCACTCACACATCTCCCACACATTTTGGAACTCTATTGTCATGGGACACTGAGAAGTCCACATGCAAACGAGGTAGAAAGGACGACTGGTGGACGCGTGAGCTGCATAGTGCTCTCTGTTCACCACACGTCCCTGTGTCCTGACAGACCACAGTCTTGCAACACTCATTCAAGAGGATGATGGCAGAGCATAACCAAGAGTGGACCACTGGAGGGTGGGGCTCTGCGTGGCTGCATGAGTCACACCTGTCAGGCATCCCTGCCTTGTGGAAAACCAGCTAAGGTATTTCAGGTTGAGCATCCCTAACTCAAAAATCAGAAATTTGAAATGTCCTGAAATGGAAAACATTTTCATTGCTAACATGAGACCATGAGTGGAAAGATTATATACCTGACTTGATGTGACAGGCCGTAGTCAAAATATAAGCATGCTAAAAATATTATAAACCATTTCAGGTATGTGTTTGTGATACATAAATGAATTTCATGTTTAGACTTAGTTTTCATCCTGAGATGTCTCATTACGTGAATGTAACTATTACCACAACTGGAAGAGTGCAGAATCCAAAATGTTCCTCTGTAGCATTTATTGCTGATACTCAAGTTGTCCCAGGAAAATAGAACTGAGTCACAACTAAGGGTTTGAATGCCTGGGAAAGTTTTGAAGCAAGGGTGATGTTTGAGTAGGCAATAAGGGAGAATGTTCATAAAGAGGGGGCATTGAAAGAGCTTCTGTATGAGAGAAAAACCTGTTCTATACCCCTGAGGGATGCCAGGCCAGACCTGGTAGGTTCACAGAGCAGCTGCAGTCCAGGGCAGCCTGAGCAAAGAGAACGAATGTGGTGCGCATATCGATCATTTACTGTGTACAGCAGGAGGATATTGAGTTAGGCCCTTGCTTCCTCCTCCTCATTTATATTGCATAGGGTCTATAAATCTACAAACACAGTCCTGAGAGAAACATCAGGTTTATATATGTGATTTTTCAATAATAAGCTAAGTAATTTATATTAACTTTAGACAATTTCCCCCCAAAATGAAACACTATTAATTCTCTGTCTTGCTTTTAGAATGCTTATACTTAGAGATAAATCTTGATTTCTGTTTTCAAGTGTGTCGCCTTGAGGAGGAGATTAGGCATACCTGCTGCATGTTCTTTTTTTTATATGTGAACTTGGGAATGTTGCCCTCTGGTCTCAGAAGCAGGATGTGAGTTCTGATGTGTTCTCTGCCAGACTGAGAGAGGAGGCCACAGTGAACTTACTCATCTGGATAGGCTACAAATTGGGAAGGAGTATATAGTCCACGAGATGCTAAATTCTGTGGCCAAAGCAGGCAAGGACTTTAGTATTTTGTCTGGTCTCTAGGGTGCTGCTTGCTTTGTTTATGTGGTACGTGATCATCCAAACTTTGTAAGCTACGTTAGGCTCTGAGAGTTGTTTCTCTGTATTTCTGTGGCAGTGTGGGGACTTAGTATTGTTAGGCTTGTCTGTAGGTGCCTTATGACTTGGTACATTTATGATATCTCCCTTTTTTCCTGTGAGCCTCCTATGTCTCAGACCTGTAGCCACTGTATTGTGATCTCTAGGACAGGAAGAAGCCAGGCACCACATTAGCCCACTCAGCTCTGAAGTAGACACAGGAGCAGCTAGAGAGCAAGGCGGAGTCTCAGAAAATGAAGCTCATGAGTGTGTGTGTGTGTGTGTGTGTGTGTGTGTGTGTGTGCGACAATGCAACCTGAAGTATGAGAATAGTTTTACTACTGGATGGCATGTTTCTTCTAAAAGGCTTAGAAACCCTTTGTGGAAACCTTTATCGGGCATTGATCTCGTCATGAAGTCAGAGCTCCTGTGGCCTAAACTCCACCCTCAAGGCGCACTTCCAAAATTTGTGACACTGGAGCTGAAAGATGTGACACACAAATTTGGGGGGAAAATTCACACCATAACTTTTTGACCCCAGAACTCAAAATTTGTCTCCTGCTGCCATTCTGTCCCATTGACCTTAGTCTCGTGACTTCTTCCAGCGTGACATTTCCCTGCTGCTGTGAGTCTGCACCCAAACAGGTTACATGCTTCTGACCAGGTTTATAGCAGACATTGCCTTCTGATAAGGAAATACAGAAAATGGGAAGAAAGGATTACAGGTCGTATGTAAGTCTTAAACCTTCTTGGAGTCTGTTTCTTGATACCTAGGTACACAAAGGTGTGGCTTGGTCCCTGGAAACCCCAAGTAGTTGTTTAGTGCAACCTAAACTTTGGTTTTCACACTGAAATTCCTTGCCTTCAGCTTTCCAAGGCTGGCATTGCACACTGGTGTCTCCATGTTTGAGGATCTTGGGGTAGCTCTTGAATGATAGATGCCTGCAAATTAGTACCCCAAGGATTCTGCCATGATTTTACATGATCCACTTGAGCCACAGTTGGGACATCCAAGGAGTATGATGTGGCCACTCTGCACACAGAGCCAGAAGACCCCATAAATTCTCTGCACCCCTCCCTTGAAATTACCCTGCTCCCAAGGTCCTGACTCCCCAGATGTAGGATGAGCACGACACCCCTTCTTCCATATCCCCACTGAGCAGAGTATGGTCTCTTCTCTCTGGGTTAACCCATTGGTTGTTGGGATATGCACTTGGGTTTTCTTCTCTATCAGTAGGCCTTTTTGCTACATGGCTTAGCTAAGAACTTCTAAACTTTTGTCTTCTCTTTCCATGTTTGTAATCTCATCTTTAAATCATTTTTACTGTCTACCATTTCTCTATAAGCCATTAAAATAAATAATAACAGCACCTACCCCGAGTGCTTTGCTGGTTTGAGATTTCTTCTGCCCACTGTCCTGGTTTACCACTCTGAATTCTGCCTCCCTCTCAGTCCTAGGCACACACACATGACTCAGCCAAGACCTTTGCCACAACTATGGCAGGGATGATTTTTCCTCCAGTTCCCAGTTCTCACTCTTCATCTCTTCTGATTCCTCATCAGAGCGATCTCTTCATATTTCAGTCAGTATTCCCACAAGCACATGGGGGATCACTGGGATGACTGAGGATTTCCACCAGAAATCCCTTGTCTTCTTACCAGTCTCATCAACATCACCCCAGATGTTTGATTCCCAGCAATACTTTGTCAGCATTCACTTTAAAATTATTTCAGCCTCTGCCTGGTATCAACCTCCAAAGCTGCTTCCACATTGTAAGTTGTTATAGCTATAACTAGATTATTCATATTTTTGAATAACACCAAGTTTAGAGTCATGTCAGTTTTTATGGAAACCACTGAGGAAGCTGTCACTTTAACGTTATTAATACCATTTCACTAACATGTGGGACACAACCTACCTCTTTGTTTTTCTATAGTATTACAGCCTTAAATATAGCTTTAAATACAGGGGTCTTTCATGTTTGTCACACTTTTTCCTACTTAACATCTGAAAATGCTGTTGCAAGTGATTTCAGATGTATTCTATTGATTGGCGGTATATAGGCATACATGTGACTTTTCTGTACAGAAGCGTGCCTACTTATGTGATGTCTTCATAAATGTTATAAGTGGACAATATTTGAGCATGCATTTAAACATAGCTACCTTCAGAACCTCACAGCTTGGCAAAAGTCACTATAGGGCATTGGTTTTCTGGTCTTCAACGTGGTTGATTGAATGGCTTGATATTCTTGCCCAGCGTCATAAGGAACTTGGGGAAAAAGACAAAAATTCAAAGTGCTGTTTGTCCTGAGCTCTGATTGTTGCAGCATCACTTTAGAGTTGAAAAATTGTAAGATGAACTATCTGTCTGTGTTTACTTTTATATCATCTAGCATTGATAAATAAATTTTATTCATGTGTGTGTGTGTGTTCCTTAAAATTTCTTCTCTCAGCAACCTTGGTGGTTTGCTGGCAGAGAAAAGGAACAACCAAAACTAGTTTTCCTTGTTTTCTTCCACTGACTGAGATGGCTATTTCAGCAAGAGGAAGTGGGAGAGAGGGTCTGGAGGATAGCACAATTCCTAATGACTTAGAGTAGAATGTCCATAGATGGCTTACACTTAGTCATTGGGTCCCATGTCCTTCCCACATCTTCTGTGTTCTTTGTAGTTTCTCATTCATGACTTTGCTAATATTTGTTTACTTAATGTTTTAAGTATAGACTGTTGAAATGGCTTTGCATTTTGGGTTATATATTACACATCTGCGGGAGACTATTTTTTTAACTCCTTTTGCTGGTCTTGGTTTGCAAATGCTTTGTTAGGAGCTCTTGGATGGTTGTCTGTGAGTTATACTGATTTGCAGTTTCCTTTCTCCTAGTGCGCCGTGCTGGAGTATTGGGGTAATAATTTAACTGCTGGATCATGGTTTTTCTTCTTTTTGGATTTATTTCCAAGAATCAAGATTGGGCTTGCTGACATTTATTATTGTTTGTCTTTTTTCTATTTCATTTTTTTTGCTTTATCTTATTGCTTCCTTTCTCCTTAGCTTGACAGCATAAATCAGTGACATTAAGCCTTTTTTTTTATTTCTTAATGTAAGTCTTAAAGACATCTTCTAATCATTACTTTAGGTATTTTGACAAATTTTAATATATTATCAGTATTCAGCTCTATATTTAACTTTGGTTTATGATTTCTTTTTAAATCCATGGGTGGTTTAGAAAGATACCACTCAATTTCCCAATATTTGGTACATTGCATTAAATTTCTAAGCTATGTTACTGATTTATTTAAAAGATTTATGAACAGATAATATGTTTTATGTGATTTGAACTTTTCTTTGACTGTTTTATATTCACATATATGATCTATTAAACTTTCTTCTTAAAATAATATTTTTATTTTAAAAGCTCTTTTGTGGTGGGGCTCGAGAGAAGCCCCAGTGCTCAAGCACTTATGCTGAAGACCCAAGTTGGTTCCCAGCCTTGTGGCAGATGGCTTACATCTGCCTGTATTTCCAGTTTCAGGAGATCCTATGCCATCTTTTGACTTCCACAGGTACCCACAGATATCTGATATCTCTCTCTCTGTCTCTCCTGCTCACTCTCTCTCACACACACATTTTATTCATTTATATCTGTCACATGTATATAATATTCTTTGATCAAAGCCTTGCACCTTCGTTATCTTTACTCCCTTCTCTTTCCCTTGTCCATATCCCTGCCTTTATCTACTTGCACACGTTTTCCTGTGTGTGTGAGTGAGATCCATTGACGTTAGTTGGTGATGGCTGCATGAGCAGGCCTCAGGGGCTGTCTTCCTTGAGTGGGAGATATGTATCAGTGTCTACGCTACCAAGGAATACTCTTACATGTGCCTGACAAGCTTGTTTCTTATATCAGTTCTACTTTACTACATTAATATTCTACACATTTGAGTCAATTTTAGTAGGTTATGTTATTGGGGGAGTCAGGCTTTGCCTCTGAGGTTCTTAGTCTCCTTAACAAGAGAATTAAAAGATGGACTCTGAAGGAAGCTAAATGACTATTTTAAAAGATTTTGAAAGAAAAACAAGAGAGCAGGCAAGATACAAACCACAGCTAGGAGGAAGAAGGGGTTGGAGAAGAGGCAGAGATCTGTGTCTTTTGAGTTAAGGTTGAAGGAGACAGGCATATCCTTCAATCAAGCTTGGCAAGCAGCTGTAGAAAGTGTTGAGTTTATGGTCCAGGGTGTTCTTAGAGAAACAGAGATAGACACTTCCACGTCAAGGAAAAAAGGCTTGGGCTTTTGTCCAGGATCCAAAAAAAAAAAAAAAAAGAGAGAGAAAAGAAAAGAAACAGAAAGAAGGAAAAGAAAAAGTTGTGCTTTTTGAGATAGAACTCAGAAAAAAAAAAAGGTAGGCAGGTTTAGAGCTGCGTTGCCCAGTGGGAGCTCTGTAACCAAGAGCAGGCAGGGAAGGCCTTCTGGGAAGTATAAGTACAGTATCTTATGAGGGGATAATTCTTCTCCTCGTGTCTGGAACTTTTTTTCAAGTGAATCGGCTTTCCTTCCTTAGGAGCAACCTCCAAGGCAGATTGATTGGCAAGCCCAGTTGGACTCACTCTTGAAAGAGAAGGGCCAACCATGTTTAATGCTGTAAATTTTGGAGTAGACCAGAATGTTGTAGCTCTACCAGAGCCAGAGGTACAACACAGATCTCAGTCCTTAGACCAGGAGCAAGGAGTTTTCCTTTCATGGGGCTCAATAGAGTCCCTCTAGCCTCACCTTTCCATATGCCACTTGGAATCCTGAAGAGGGACAGCGGCTATGGTTCCCTTCCTGGTGTTACTAGGGAAGGTGAGGTGAGAGACTGGCCATGAGGGAGGAGTCCACCCCCAGTGCCCACCAAGGCTTCTTACCCCTGTCAAGCTTCTGAGTGTTAGCATTGCATTGATCTGCCGTATCCATATTGTTTTGAAACTTTCCCAGAAAGGAATGTTTAAAACCATATTTTTGCCAGTTTTTACTGTAAATTAAAACTCTCGGGTGTACATATTTTGGATTGGTATGCTGTATAAAGGAAATGGTGTTGTAACTACAGTAATGACTCTTTATCATTGTAAAGTAGCGTTCATTTATTTCTAGAACAATCTGTTGAAGTCTACCTTTTTAAAGTATTAATCTGGCCACAATAGTTTATTATATACATTAATTAATGCTTGTTTTAATCTTTTCACTAATTTCAGGTTAGACTATAAAATGATCTTCGTGGCATCTTCGTTCATGTGGGTCCTGAATTATCTTCATGCCTTCCCTTCTTTTGCTCTGCAGTACCTTCCCCCTCCAGCTGTTCACCTTTCTTCCTCCTAGTGAACCACCTCCTGTCTTCCTAGTCTGTAGAGTCCATTACTCTATTTCCCACCTCTCTTGAAATTTCTTCCTGTATTCTTGTTATCTCCTTTCTAGTTCCGTGTCTAGCTAATGTGTGTGTGTGTGTGTGTGTGTCTGCGTGCACTCACACACACACACACACACACACACACAAATGCACATATAAATACACACATTTTCAATGCAGGTGGAGCATATGAGGGCAAACAGTACTGTTGATTGTCTTCTCTTATTTTGTTTAGCATGATGGTTTCCAGTTGCAGGTATTTTCATTCACATGTCTTGATTTCATTGTCTTTATGGCTTCAGAAAGTTCCATTGTGTTTGTGTGTCATGTTTCCTTATCCATTCAACTATTGGTGGATATCTAGCTTGGTTTCATGTTCTGGCATTCATATGTGTGAATATATATATTTATTCAAGATAGGAGTGTACATTTATACATATTTCTCTTATCTTGAGTTACCTAACATTCATTTTTTCAGACTATGTACTTGGCTGCTTAATTATATAGTATAATAATTTCAGTTTTATAGTTGTAGTGGTTCCTAGGTATAGTTACCATAACTATTGAAGTTCTTCTTTTTTTTTTTTACGTTTTTTAAAATTTTTATTTTTTAAAAGATCTACTATTTATTTAATATGTATGAGTGCTCTATATGCATGAATACCTATATGGCAGAAGATGGAATCATATCTAATTATAGATGGTGATGAGCCACCATGTGGTTGCTGGGGATTGAACTCTGTACCTCAGAAGAGCAGCCAGAGCTCTTAACTGCTGAGACATCTCTTCAGCCCCTGAAGTTGTTCTTTAAGTGTGCAGTCTGTTGATTTGGTTTCTGTTCATCCCCTTTGTTCTTATTTAGAATGGTGTTATCTTAGGGCTACTTTATATTTACTTCCCTCCCCCTTCTTGTTTCTCTTTTCACAAGATTTACTTTTGCTTAAAGAACATTCATTTATTCCACTCTAATATTCTATATGATCTTCTATAATTTCAGATACTCTTGCCTTTTGACATGTCTCCATTAGTAACTTAATTCAATTATTATCTAAAATTTTCCTCATTAAAAAAATCACCTATTCTTTGATGTCTCACCATCCCTGTCATGTTGGCATTTTAGCATTTTAGTTCTTTGTTACAGAAGGCAACTCTATAAAGTTCGAGCATGGGTCAATGAGCTTATTTTAGTTTACTATTTTGTTAAATATTGTATAATGTTTGTTCTAAAATATATTTCACTAGACACAGACTTGCTGTTAAATAAAAGGTGTGAACCTAATAAAGAAGTCACCGTCAGGGATTTCTGACAGAAAAGTAGTGAACAGTGTTTTGCTGGTGGTGGGTTTTGTTGTGGTAATTGTGTGTGTGTGTGTGCGCGCGCGTGTGTGTGTATGTGTATGTGTTTGTGTGTGTGTGTACATTATGGGAAAATAAATCTAAGTTATTAACTCTGAATATCTCACCTGTTTGTTATTTTGCATTAAGATTGGTCAGCTGCTCAGTAAAAATCTATCAGGGAAGACTACATAGACTTTTTTATAGAACTGAGAATCAGGTCCATTCTGGGCCTTCTGCCAACAGAGAGAAAGATAGGTAATTCAGTGCTCTCCCAGAGTCTAAAGGAAATAGACAAGCATAGTTCTGGAGCTGCCTGTGTTTATGTCCACACAAGGGGTTGGCTGTACTCCTAGTTACCTAGAATTGAATGGGGCAAGCAATTACGAAGTACACCATAAAGGAGGAAAGGCTGGAGGGTGGATGAAGGGGTTAATTCACTAGTGCTCCTATAGAAGAAGGGTTCTGTACATCCCACCCAAGGATAGGAGGCATATGGAAAGAATACTACATATTTGTCTCTGCCTCACCATGTATCCCTCCTCAGGTCTTAGGTTACCTGTTGTAGGCAGTTTCTTTCTACTGTTATAGCAAAATACCTTGGCCTTGGTGATTTATGGAACGGAAATTTGTTGCTAACAGTCAGAGGCTAGCCCTTCTATGACTGACAGCAGCACCTTTACTATCCGTTGAGAACCCATTTCTCCTAAATGATACCTTGTCTTTGTTTCATACACAGAAGGGGTAAGGAGTGTCACTGATCTCTACCTTTTAATACTACGTTCCAGCATGTGAAGTTGGCAGGGGTTGGGCACAGCCATCCCAAAGTGTCATGTGAGGTCACATTCTCGATCTCCAGGTTTGCTGGTCAGTAGTTTCCTGTCTATGCCAGTGAGTAGGCTTAACCTGAAGAACAGCGTTAGCCAACTATTTGAGCAGTAGATAAAAATCTCCAGTTTGATTTCCTTCCCACAGCAATGGAGAGTGACCTAAGAGCCGTAAACTTAAATAAATAAGTTCATCTACAAAAAGGAAAGAAAAAGAAAAAAACAAGCTCTCTTCTCTTTGGAGCTGGGATGATAAAGTGCCCATAATTCTATTCCCTGGTGGTTGGCTGTGTTTGTTCTCTAAATTGGTTTGCAACTTGTAAAGAATATTATTATCAATTCTTTAAAACTCCTATATACCCTTGTATTATGGTGATCAAAATGATAGCAATATTTTGATAGCAATATCAGTGAGAAGAACATAAATGAGTGAGTGGTGCTTTATGTCAATACCCACCTGTCTGGCTTGATATGTAGACATCTCTATATCACAACTTGGACCTAAGGAGAGTTAGGTGAAAGCAATCTAGTCTCAGGAAGTTTCATAGTGAATAAAACTTATTGTTGAATGGACAATCTAATTTTTCAGGACTTAGGGAACTATGTAAGATGAGAAAACTGAAAAAATAGTAAACACGGACATCTATACTATTTTTTGCAACTTCCCTTGAATTGATAATTATTTCAAAATAAAATGTTTAAAAACAGAGGCATTGGCTATTTCACTTAAGAGTTCGTAAAGCCAGAGGATGACCTGATGCGCAGGAAGCTGCCATGCTGCAACATCCTTCTTAGGAATACGTTTTTTCTCTGTTTAAGTCATGATACAAATAAATTAGAAACCCCCCTAGACTGTCCATTCAGTAACACCAAAGTTCTACTGTTTTCTTCTAGAAGATTGTTCATGTAATTCAGAACCTTTTCATTGTTCTGTTGCTAATGAGATGGGCTTGTTAACTGTCCTGCTGTCTGCCTTAAAATCTGAGACTTAAGAAACTGAAATTTATCTGTGAATATATAAACACATTCTCATTTAGTAGTGGCTCTAATAAAAAATCAAGATTCCCTCTGTAAACAAATTGGCAGAAAGGAGTTTAGACATGCAAACAATGAATATTGTCTGTAATTACTCTTCTCTGTGCGGGCATGCACCTGCCTGTCTTCACTCCCTAGCAGCACTGCAGGCTCCGAACCCTAAATATTCAAGATATGAACTGCGTTTTTCATTCTTGAAATCTCTATATGCAAACCCAGTAGCATTTGAAAGCTAATCTCTCTGTGTGCAGAGTAATTACAGCAAAGTAAATAATCTCCAGTGTTCGGATTCCCCTTGGAAATGGTCTAATATCTTATCTTTCAAAACTAGATTTCAGTGCATCCAAAAGGCCTAAGAAATTTCCTTAGCATTCAGGAAAGGAGTAACTTGAAGAATACTCTGGAGCCTCTGTCCAGCCACTGCTGCTGTCTAGGGATATTTTCTCAACCTATGAAAAACCAGCTCTCTGCTCCTTTTACCCAGCCTAGGGGGTTGGGAGGAAGAGAGAGACACAGAGAGAGAGACAGAGAGAAAGACACAGAGAGACAGAGAGAGACAGAAACATAGAGAGAGACATACAGAGACACTCAGAGAGAAATAGAGACAAATAGACAGAAACAGAAAGACAGAGACAGACAGGGAGGGACAGAGACAGACATACAAAGAGAGACAGAGAGACAGAGACAAAGAAAGACAGACAAAGTTTCAGAGAGAGAGAGAGAGAGAGAGAGAGAGAGAGAGAGAGAGAGAGAGTTCTTTGTATAGCCCACACTTTAATTAAAAATACGTGAATTGAATCAGAAGTTGTTGTGGGTACAGAAAATGATCTTTGTGGCTTGTGAATCATTCTATGGAGAACATTTCTTTCTCTCAAATCATTTCTATAACAAAACTCCAATATTACATTAGGGGCCACCTACCTTTCCACAGCACGTTATGTAGAAGCCTGAATGACCCCAAAGAAGATTATGTCCTAGGATTTGTGTGCAGGTGGGAGGGGTTAGGGTGCACACTGTACACATGCACAAGTGGGCCAGAAGGCAAACGTTGGGTGCCATTCTTTAGGGCACAGCTACCTTGTTTTTTTTTTTATTTTTTGTTTTTAAACCATGCCCTTTCACTGGGACATGGAATTTACCAATTAGACTCAATGGATTGGTCAGTGAACCCAAGGGATCTGCCCATGTCCATGTCCCAGGTCCTTTACCAACATGTGGTATCATGCCTAGCTTTTTCCATGGATTCTGGGGGTCAAACTCTTGCGCAATAAATATCTTACTCACTAAGCCATCACCTCAGCCATTTGACTGGAATTTAAAAAAATACATATATACATTGATTGATTGATTGATTGATGATTGATTATCTGTATGTGTATGCTTGCTATGGTGCTCATGTTGAGGTCAGAACACAGCTTGTGGGAGTAGGTTCTCTTCTTTCCTCATATGGGTCCCTTGGATCATCCCAGGGAGTCAGATTTGGTGATAAATGCCTTCATTGGCTGAACCATCTTCTGGGCCCCCTACTGGGGTTTCCCAGCCTCCAAATGGTCTGTGATGTTCGTCTCAGTGTTCATACAGATTGCAGGAGGAGTCATTTTGATGTTGCTACCCATATTCTATGGCAGCCAGTGACCAGGCTGAATTCTTTGCTTATTTATCTGAGATGTCGGATGCCAGGTCTCAAAGTACCAAAGCAGTTCTTGGCTGCCTCAGCTCTGAGGTTGTTTTTTTCTCACAGGTTCTGTACAAGTATATGGCTGGAAGCTGTGCACTTCGCCTACCATTGGAACTAGAAGGAAAGCCTCTCAGCCTCTGTGACTCATGTTCTTTTCATAGCAGGACTGTCAGGAGACATGTTGTTTGGAACAAATACGTCTTTCATGAAGTGTGCAGGAGACTAGACATGTGCTGCTCACAGTTTTCAACCGGTTGCAGATCAAGATGTGAAGAGTGAAAGGCGCAGACTGCAGTGTTCTATCTCTGATCATGGTGGGAAGATTTTTTTTTTTTTTTTGCTCTGACTTTTCCATCAATAAAATAGGAGTAGAAAACAATTACTCATACCTAAAATGTTTTATTTCTGTTAAATCCTAGCATTTGAAGATTTAAAAAGACGCCTTTTTGAGAGCTGTACACGGTTTGCACACATCTGTAATCACAGAATTCTCTAAGTGGAGAGAAGAGAATTGCAAACATGTGCTACGCAGTGAATTTAAGACCATTCAGGGCTACAAATACTCTGACTAATTCAGACCCCCCTCCCCCCAAAATGATTTCTTTAAATAACTTGATTTAAATTGTGTGAATTTGAGGTCACACTATTTCATAGCCATTGGTTCTCGCGCTTTTAATTTGTTGTGATGTGTTTTGGTATTTTTTTCTGATTACACAAAGAACTAGAGTCTTTGGAAATCTATGTTTCCACTTTCATACAATCAGTGTCATTAATAAAAAGCTTTTAGATCTAGATTAGCTGTTACTTTTTGATGGTATTTATGTAGAATGCGTCATTCACAATGGTTACTCACAAGAACCTCAGACTAACAAGTAAAACCTTCTTTGTGACTGCACATCATTGTTAGGTACAGGTAACTGAAAACATTAGTGCAAACAAGTGAGGTCTAAGGGAGCCTGGTGGCTTCTCCCATTCTATTCTGTCCTGAACTTCTCTTATGCTCCAATGACTTCTCCCTTTCCATGGTCTGGTCAGTTTAAACATTTGACAAGGAACGTTGCACGAGTTAAGTGGTCCTACTCAGGTCCCTTCAGTGTGTAGTAGCGATAAAGGGCATTTTTGGGAAAGCAAACTGTCTTGCCTTCCAGGGAGCACACACCTTCTATCAGATGTGTCTTTGTGAACATTGCACTCTGGAGGTGTGAACTCAAACTCCCAGAAAAGAAACTTGACCTGCCTTAAAGGTTTTCCAGGACAGATGAGAACTAGGTCTGGCCTTTTGTTTCTATCTGTCACTACCAGTATGTTGTCATTTGTTAGAAATGAAGTTAAGCCAACACTATTTCATTATCCCATTATGTCTGTAACGTGACTGTCTGTTGAAATTCCCAAACTAAAGTCTGATATAATTGCTAGATAGAGCCTGCCCCTTTAAGACAGTGGTTACTCTAAGCAACCGGATCCCACAATGTGAATAAACCCACAATTCCCACAGCAGTGCACAGAACTAAGAAGCTATCTGTGCAAGGGTGTCAACAGCAGCCCCTAACTCGTACTCCTAAGCAGCAGCCAGGGCTTCCATGTCCTTTGTCCTATATGATGTGCTATATGATAAGTCACCTGTTGGGAGTTACTCAGGTAGCCCTTCATTCTGGGATTTCTTTGAAAGTGTTTCTCTGCCTGTTCCTGTCTCTCTCTCCCTGTCCAAGTTTGAAGGGAAAGCCTCTCTGACCCTTTAAGGTCTTGTTATGCCGTTCTTTTTTTTTTTTAGACCTTTTATTGATTCTGTATTTCACGTCATACACGCTGTTCCCACTCACTTCCCTGTCCCTTTGTATCTTCCCTTTGTCCTTACATCTCACCTCAAAAGAAAAACGATAGAATTAAAATAAAATTTTGTCGTGGAAGCTACAGAGTGTGTCATCGTATGTCTCACAGTACACTGCTTTGTCCACCCATCTTTACTTGCAAATGTTCACTGCAGTAAGTCATTGGTCTGCCTCCAGGTCTGGCTTCTGCTACACTATCTATACTGGATCCCTCCAGGGACTTGTCTCAGATATCCGTTTGTTACTCTGTGTAACGGAGAGCCTACAGTTTTGATTCTGCAGTACCAGCAGATCCTAGATGGGGTAGATGTTGGGGTAGGCTAAGTCAAAGCCCTGGACCTGAGCCTGGGAGGTAGCTGAGTTGGTCAGCCTGCCAACTCTCCCATACCACTAGGGCAAGCTCTCAAATACCACCCCAGCTGGCTCACTCAATGCAACAAAGGGAGGGGTTAGTCCTCCTGCTATCATGTCCCCAAGGCTTCAGGTGGTGACTCGGGACACTCAGATCAGCATGTTCCCCTTCAGTACTATGGGCCTCAAATATCCATGTGGTCTCTGGTGGCAGCCCAGACTAGGGATAGCTGCTTGACCTTTGGTGGGAACTCAGGTCACAGACATCTACACAGGCCCTAGCTGCAGCAGGACCATAGAAACAGACTTAGTCTTTGGCAGCAGCCCGGGCAGGACCTCACCATGGCCTCCTTGTATCTGCCTGTTCATTACTGCTGTGGAGTCTCCAGTGTCTGAACCCCTTGCTTTTGCTTTCTCTTCCATCTCTCCACTGCATATACACTTCCTCTCTCCCATCTCTCCATTATACATTTTCCATCATAGTGGTGCCTGCAGCCATTGCTTGAGGAGCTTTCTTTGGGTACCCTGGCTGGAGCAGGTGCGTGGGCTTTATGCTGTTCTGAATGTGTCGTTTCTTTCTAAGCTCTCCCAGTCAAGCCAGACCACAGGCCCTAGGATCTAATAACTTCATTCTTGATGGATAATTATGTGTCATACACTTTCCTGAACCAACTGCTGCCACTCCATTATTATATGTAACAGTGATGTTGAATAATACAACAAATGAAATTATTAGTTACAAATAAAAAAATGCACATTGGATATTAAAACCCAACATTTCCCAAAATTACAACTAGTTATAGTGGTACTATCAAACTGGCCAAAAGAAAAACCAGAATTTAAGAACAAATTATCTCAAATATTCTATACATCAATTACACTATTTTATGAAGTACATGTAACTATAGACACAGGAGAAAAAATACAGTCAGTCTAGTTTAAAAAATATAATTTTTGATTTTGCTTGTTTCTCTCATCTACTATCACCACTTGTTTCAGCCATACCTAAACAATGTTCTTGATTATTTTAATTTTGGGTTTAATACTCCTAATGCATTTATATGTTATGTATAAATGCTATACCAGATATATAGAATCGGGTGGATCGGTCCTGAATCATGATGGATTTGAAAGGATCCACAGATCTATTAGCGGATTTCCAGCCACTCCTACAGACTGCTTTCCTGCTTAGTTAGCCTCATCTTTATTTGATTCTAAGGATAAGCCCCCCAAGCATCATGGGAGGCCCACACATGCAATTCATAGCCACCAGGGGTGTATCTGTTACTTTTACATTGCCGTGATAAAACCCCATGGCCAAGGGACATGAAAGAAAAGGGTTCTTAGGCTTGAGTTTTCAGAAGGCCATGAGTCCATGATGGCAGAACGAAGGCATGGCAGGTGGAACAGGAAGCTGAGGACTCACGTCTTCAAATAGTAGTGATGAACAGAGAACTCAAAATAGTGGGAGTCTTTAAACTCTCAAAGCCACACCTTCCAAACCTACCCAAATAACATCACCACCTGGGAAGCAAGTATTCAAGTGTCCAAGGCTGTGAGGGACTCCTCATTCAAACCACTCCAAGGGGGAACTGTGAACACTTATGTTAGATATTCCACAAGGCTGAGAGACTTACTGGAACCTCAGGAGGATTGGAATGTTGTAGTTGTAGGATCAAATCATCCTAGTCTATCTGTAACTCTTTAATACCCTGTGTTAAACAGCTGTAGACCAAATTATCTGTACTTGTAACTGTTAGATAAATCCTTCTGAAAGGTACTAACAGACAATTGGTTTCCACCAGTCCAAAGGCTAAAAATGTCACTAGCACCTAAAGCCTATACCTGCCCAATGTTCCATCAATGTATTTGAAAGGACCTTGGTTTATAGCTTTTATTTGTTCTTTAACTGTAAAAGTGTCATGAAACTTCCCATGTTGGAATGTGGAATTTGATGAAGAATTAATCTTTGTTCCTGGGTCCTAGTTATATTTGGCTCAAGAGTAAGCAGTTCCTGACTCCTTTTAGGTTGACAGCTTGTTGACAAGTGCCTTGGGATACTATAAGTTTGAAGTCTGGGCTTGTTCAGGATGAAGCCCCAGCAATTCTTCTAGTATTGAGAACAATGTTGTGGATTTGTGCTCATTTGTGTTTGTATTCCCCTCTGTGCTGCCTGTGTTTCCTGTTCTCTAGAATCAGAATGCTTGCTGGCCATGCCTGTGCTCAAGGGTGGCTTCCACTTCTTACCTGCAACGTATTAAAAGTCAAAATTCACCAAAGTAAAGGGGAGGGTTTTAATGAGCCTGCTTTAAGGGTAAGGATGTTCATTAACATTGAAGACTGTCTCAAAGATGAAGGAAAAAATCACATCTTTCATCAAACAAGAGATTCGTGAAGGAACTATATCTCCAAAGGCTGTGACTAGAACCTGAGAACATTGGAGAAGTTGGTGTTAGGATAGAGGCAAGGGGTGGTACCTTTGGCGGGCCTGTGCCAAGGTTTGCTGCTAAGAGATCATGCTGAGGAAGAGCTGTTGGGCAAGGGGTTTGTTGGGAGATGGGGGAGAGAAAAAGGCCATCATGGAGTGGGGCCATGAGAGAGATACAGACAGACAGAGAGAATGGGAGGCAGAGAGAAGGACTAAGATGAGCAGTTGGGAGGAAAAGAGTAGAGTTAGTGATAGAGATAGAGATAAAGACAGAGACAGGGTCAGGGACAGAGATAGAGATGATATATTGGGGCTGTCTTGTGCCTTTTATGCATTGTACCTGGTGGCAGTGGATGATGACATAAACTGCTACTGCTGAATCTCTGAAAGGCAGGTTGGGGTGGAGTGCCTAATTTAGAACAGCTGGAGCATTGCAAGTCCAGAGATTAATTACTAATTATCTTGAGCTGTCTTTAACCCCCTTACATGACCATTTAATTGCCCCCTCTGCATGTGACTTAACATGCTTGCTTGTGGCTGTAGGTAAATCTTGATATATATGAACAAACACCTCCATAGATTCCATCATCCCCACGACCAAAAACGTCTGTCACTTGAGCCATAGAACAGAGATTTATCTCTCTGCTCTGATCCATCTTCTGCATACCAACCAAGGTATTTGGGAAGTTTTTTCACTTGTGACGTTCGCTTTTTTCTGTTATTATAAAAGCTTCATGAAATTGTTCATTCATCAGAGCATGGAATTTAGAGTAGCTTAAACATGTGTTCCTAGGCATGATCATTTATATTTGACTCCAGAATAAACTATTTTGTATTCCCTGTGAGTTGATAGTTAGTTTTTTGATACACTGACAGTCATTGAGGAAAAGTACAAATGGGTCAAGTCTTGGAAGGAGAGCAGGCAGAGTAGTCTTGTTCAGTGTCTCTGTTTGAATCCTCTTTTCTAAAATTAACTATAAATTAAAAGTCATTCTTGTGCTGGTGTCTGGGTTTATAAAGACAATGGCCATCTGGAAATATCACTTGAGGGAATTTGATATCTCATTTTATGGCTCATTGACCCTCTGGTGGTCAGTTTTAAGGAAAAATCGAAAGACAAAGTAGGAGTTCATCAGAGGACAGGGGACAGAAACTAGCTAGGCAGTTTAGACCTGGGGTGGAGGAAGCAGCAGATTTTAGGCTATCTGTGCCCCTGAAGAGAGGTCTGGTTTCCAGTTCCTAATTACATATCACAAATGAGCACCTTATTTCGACTCTTCATATGAGAGTGTCACAGACACTGATTCCCCTTGATAAATGGCTTTGGAACTGGACCTATGGATTCTCATGGTGGAAATGGATCATATCTGTTCTCTAGTTTCAGCCCAACTCCTAAATAATCTTAGGGTCCCCATTCTTGAGAGGAGGCTGTTAAAAAATCCTTGAAGATCAGTGATGACAGTCCCCTCCCTAATGGAATCTATTTCTGCCCCTGGGTGTAGACGTGGCATTCTAATCTGCTTCAAAGGTTACAACATTACATATGGTTGTCTCCTCACTTAACGTTTAATCCATCTGGGCCTGTCAATCACCTGGCCAGGAGCTCAACCCTCAGGAAAGCTGCCATGCTACAGAGATGGGAAGAATAATTACCCTCTTAATGAGGTAATGTACTTCTCCTTCCTAGGAACACCACCCTTGTGAGGCTTCTGTCAAGTAACACAGTAGAACCTCCCCACTTTTCCATACCCTAAATCAGAAAGGCGTAACTTTCTTTTTCTTTTCCTTCTTTCTCTTTCTTTCCTAAGCACACTTTGACCTTCCTTGCTCACCTAAGGTCAGTATCCAATGTGGCTGCCTACAAAGTACAGGGCTTCCTCTCTTAGAAGACTTGCAGTTTCCTGCCCTGTTATTTTTCTCATAAATGCTAATAAAAATGTCTGTGGACTTCCTGCTGAGTCTATTTTTAAGACTATTTTGTGAAAGAGAGTAAGAACCCAAAGAGGGGACAGCAATTTCTTTAACATATGGTGCCCACTATGGGGCTCCCCAAGGTTTCTGCTCAGAGGAAGACTGGCTTGTAGGGACCACAGTGACTGAGGGGCGTGGCCAGGGACTGCTTAGCTGGAGGCACTGTGGCTGGGCCATGTAGACTCAGCCAGCAGGAGATGTGGAGGCAGGAAGTAGAATGAGGGGGTTAATTTTGAACATAAAAATGTTCAAATTTCCTGAATTTGGGGTTATTAGACTGTGCTGTTCTGCTTTTGTTTTGCTTTCCAGCATAGACTATCTCCATAACAAATTAGTCTTTCTTTCTTTTTTTTTCTTTCATTTTTTTAAGCCTAATTTCCATGATTTCACCATATGGAAACTGACTTTTAAAAAGAACTTGCTCCATTGAGCAAGCTTGGTACATTTTTCAAATGTTTCTTGACATTAACAACTCTATTTCTCAATTAGCAAAGGGAATAAAGTTGATTATGCATATCCATGGGGTGACAATTTACATCTGATTAGCAGCTCTAAGGTAAACATTAAAAGGTCACTATAAATAACTTTTACTTCTTTTGTTCTCAGAAAGACCAGTCAGTCACTGAGGTCCCCATTCCCTCTGCTCCCCAGGGTTGATAAAAATCCTATTTTTAATATGGTACCTCAGCTTCTATTACATAATCAAACCTGTGGAACTTAGAGCTTAGTCAGTTGCCATTTTGGTTGGTTTGGTTCCCCCCATCCCCCCCACCCCCATTCTTCTGATACCCATCTGTTTTAGTGAGAACTATTAATGAATCACAGACACAAAACAAGAGACATGCTCAGACTTGCAGCTCATCCTGACGACCCGTTCCTGGATTTTTTTTATTAAGCCTAAAAGGTCATCTCACCTCCTATGTTATGAAACTGATCAGCCATCGAATACAATTCAATTCATTTTATGCTCTGTGGAATCAGAATAGAGCTAACTTTTGTGGGGAACAGAGAAAAGTAAATGAAGGAAATCCTGAGTCAATGGGGGCCATTGACATGGGCATGGCCATATCAAGAATCCTATAGCCTCAAACTCAGAGGGATGGCAACACCATCCTCCTGGGACCAAATATGTTGATGGTCCAGAAAATGTCCCCCATCGCTCCTTCCTCCTAGATATTACAGCCTGAGTATGGTTTCCTTGCAAAGCCTACTTCTGCTGAGATT
The DNA here is from genome assembly GCF_004785775.1 of Grammomys surdaster. NCBI lineage: Eukaryota > Metazoa > Chordata > Mammalia > Rodentia > Muridae > Grammomys > Grammomys surdaster. Next base: position 401,415 of record NW_021620801.1, on the reverse strand, counting down.
AGCTAAGCCTGTCTTCTTGATCCAGCTGTATTCTTGTTTACCTGCCTCCCTATTTATCTGTCTATAATAACTTTGCCTTCTGTTTTCAGCTGTATGCAACAACTCCACCTCTCTGTATAATAAGCACACTGAGCTTGTGAAGATTGAGACTTCTCCAGTACCCAGACCACTCAATCCCAGCTTTCTAACTATGTGTGCATTTGTCTGTCTTTTCTTCATTCCCTCCTTACCTCAGTGATTCCATCCTGGAGCCGTGCCAAATGCATTGAACTCTTGTGCTTGAGAATGATTCAGATAAGGCCATTTAATTCTACAGTATTAGTTCAGAGGGGCATATAAGTAGTCCTTAGGATGGGTTTCTTTGCAGTTGCTGTAATTAAGTTAAAATAGTAATAACCCTTCCAGTCATATGATCTCTTTCAGTATGTGCATATGTAGACAGGTTTTAGTAGTGTGTATGTATATGTGTGTTTTAAATAGCTATAACTGTTGATAATGACTTTTGATATAAATATTAGAATTCCAAGGCAGTGTAGATCAAGACATAAGGCAGAAGAGGAAAGAGTCTGGCCTTCAATAGTTTATTAGCTAATAATAGTTTATTAATACACACAGTGATGGGGAGCCTCTGTCTTGTGGGAAATTGAGCAGTCTGCCAGGGACACAAATTTGCTGGGACCCTTTATAGGGGTGGGGCTCTGGGCTCGGGAATAATGAAACTATTACAGCCATAGGAGGTTGTAAGTCCCTCTGTCCATCTTTCCTTCCTTACATTGTTTGCTCAAGGTCATACAGGGTATCTTGGGAGAGAGACTGTCTTAACATATTTTTATTTTTGTAGTGACCTATAACCAGCTAACTGGTGAAAGGCTGAGTGAGGTCGTCTGTGATCTCATAGGAATACTGTCTTACAACTTATACTTTGTAAGTATAGACATGCTGTGGTTGTTTGAATATGGTTAGCCCAGAGAGTGGCACTATTAAGAGCTGTGGCCTTATTGGAGGAAGTGTATCACTGTAGGGTGGGCTTTGAGACCCTCTGCCTAGCTGCCTGGAAGCAAGTGTTTTGTTTGCCTTTAGAACAAGATGAAGAACCCTCAGCTCCTCCAGCTCCATACCTGCCTGCACATGCTTCCTGCCATGATGATAATGGACTGAACCTCAGAGCCAGTTAGCCAGCCCCAATTAAATATTGTCCATTGCAAGAGTTGCCTTGGTCATGGTGTCTCTTCACAGCAATGAAAACCCAAACTAAGATACATGCTCTTTGTAAAAACAATCATACAACTTCAAGTATGTGATGAAAGAAAGGTTTGAAGAAAGAATTCTCATTCCCGCTTCTTAGAGATAATAATATACATTTTGCTAAATATCCTCCTAAGAGTTTTTGCCTTGGTTTTCTTACTCTTCAGAGCATATAAACATACTTATTTTAAAGTAGAACTATATTATTTTAACCCACGTTTTGAAAAAAATTGTAATGTGCATCATTGATTTATGGGTATATGATATTACTATAAAATAACATAGTTAGGTTTACTGCTCAGAGGGCTACTGTAGTTTATTGGTTCCCTGTTACGTTAAGTTGTTTACTAGGCTAAATTAGGATGACAATTCTTAGTAGTGGTAAGCTCTTTTGTGAGATTTTTACCTGCTCACTTCCTTACTGGTGGGGCTAGCACATGCTCACTTTGCCTAGCCTTCTTTAACGCTCCAGTACTTTCCACTCCTTATGTCCCCGTCCATTTATCATTGAAAATGCAAATTTATTTTATTTTGACGTTCAAACACTTTTGTCAATTTGAAGGCATGTGTGTGCTTTTCTTGTCATTTGGTTTGTCTTTCCTAGCAGCAGGTTTTGGGTTTACAGGAGCTCTTTACAAACTAGAGAGATCAGCCCTCCATCAATTAACTCAAAATAAATTAGGTACTAGGCAACGTGCCAAATATGTATTCTCCTATTGATTACTGTCTTTTCACTTGGACCTAGAACATTTCCTCCATTGAAGAGACACTTAATCACACGTATCAATTTATAGCATCGAACTGAAAAATCATTCCTGGGAAAAAAGATCTTGTTACCCTAAGATTATAGAAATTGTCCCGTACATTTTATTTCAGTTCTGTGATTATTTCACTATTTGGAATTAATTTGGGAGAGACATACTCGGTAAGGATCATGAATTGATTTCTATATTCTTATCCTAACACTATCATTTTAATCCAGTTTCTTTACGTTTATCATACACAAAGTTCCCACGGGTCCTTGGCTCTAATCCTGCTTCCTCAATTCGTTCTTAGCTCTCCATCACCATTGGCTTATACAGAGATACAAAGATAGACAATCAAACAGAAATAGTAACATTGGCTGGTACAAAGATAGACTCTCAAGCAGAAATATTAGCACTGGCTTATAGTTACTCAAAGAGTGGAGAGTCCTGAGAGTAATGCTTGCCTCTAGGAGGTAACTATGAATGTACTCTTGGGGAGTGTAGCAGGTAGGAATTCCAGAGAGAGAGAGAGAGAGAGAGAGAGAGAGAGAGAGAGAGAGAGAGA